>NW_019734350.1:724388-886515 GCF_002891405.2 Cryptotermes secundus
TCCAAGACATCGTGATCATTAGTATGTGTAGTCACTGCCCCGAATTAGTTTAAGTTAAGATGTTAATGTGAAAGAAATTTTCAATTTCTTCTGAGCATGCGTTGGGCTGCTGGAATGCGTATAATCATACAATATGATGCCGCGACCCTCGAGTTTCAGGTTTAGCCTGCAGGTGCTTTATTATGACTGTCTGTGGGAGAGAGAAAATAAAGGGATTTGTAAACTCCCTGAACATGTATCAGTTGCGCAGACCACTGTCACAAAGATTTAGAGCATGCATGTCTTCGCCTCAGAAGAACCGAATACATTTTTAGGGGACTACGACAAAACAACTCACCAAATGTTCATTCCGTCTCTTTCTAATTTGGTATTTTTGGGCACACGTAGAAGGTCACCTAAATTAACTATTTATTGGGTCGGGGTAGATGGGGGGCAGTGGAGAAAAGAGGTGGGAAGAGTGTGTTTACCATATTGCTAACTATAAATTATTCTGCTAAGAAAGACTAGCACTATTATCGCGACAGTGCTGCCTTCACTTCCACTAGTGGAGGATTCGGAACCACATAATTAATTACGGCCCTAAAATATCATTCGTTAATTTTATGATATACGTACTTTGAATATGTGTGTGTGTGTATGTGAGTTTCCGGTGTAACAACCTGCTATATAGAAGTTTCCGTACAAGCACGGTTCCGTATATAAAGTATTCGTAATATATTTTGAGTGTTCTAATAAATAAGTTTTGACTGTTACTTTTAATTTTAACGCGTTTTACCCTTCCTTTATCTGCTATAGATTTATTGCAGTCTTCGTTTCAATACGATTATTACTTCAGTCGCGTTCACTGCTCCCTTTCTCCCATTTTTATCGCACCTCCTACTTTTTTTGCTAATATACACGTATTTATGTCGTAGCTTTGTTTTCTGTTGACGCGGCTTCAACTTTTGAACACTTTTATCGTCTGAAGGAAATGTAGTCTGAAATTTTAGCAACTGGAATTCAAACCATTGGCGCACACGAACGGACACACACACACACACACACACACACACGTATGTAACTCTGTGTTTTTATTATTTATACATTTCCTCAGTGTTTCACGTATTTGGACCAAATTTGGCATGATTGCAGAGGACTGTCGAAGTGGCGTTTTAGGTACGTGCGAATAACGACACTGACACTAGGGACAAAACGCGAAATTTCCATTTCCTAGAACCTGGTTTTGTGGTTCAGATGGATTTTATGCTTCTTCAGCATTCAGTAACCAGTGACGGTCTGGCATGGATATCAATATTCGGCATTTGGCAGTGGCTCCCCGAGTAACAGTTGAGTTCATTTCCGTGCTAACGCAGTTTGGGTAAATTGTGTATAAATAGTGTACGTACAGTGCGTTTGCTTCCAGCAGTCATGATACAGTAAAATATGGTTTTGACTGTCGCGGGACTCGGAACGAAGAACGGCTATGCTGGCGAGGGCCAACAGCAATTTACATGACTCTCTGACTGACTGTGCTCCGATTTTCGTTGAGGTCCAATGGTAGGCAAGAAAATCTTAGTACGTTTGGTCGACTGATAGATCCACTGGCAAAGACACGGAAGTACAGAGTGTTTCATAAATACCTGACTTATATGAATTTTTTTTTTTAACTCGAGGATGCAGCGCCATTATGCGGCGGAAAGCGGAACCATTGTTTTGCCTGGAAATCAAAAGCTCCCTGTTACACATGGCACTTAATTTATTACTTACTAGAGAGTATTGCTAGAAATATGCCTTAAATCGGTGAGGTCTTTATGAAACACCCTGTAGTTACTTGTCTTGAATTTTACCAAGAAGGCACACTTTGTTGACCGGACGTGACGTAACAATGAATATAGCAACTGAGCGTCATTTCTTCGTTAACGTCTCATCTTCTCTGCATTATGATAGTTGCATGGAAAGAACTCATATCCCGGACCAAGATAGCATACTCTTCTGATAGAATAAATCGTACATGTAGTAGGTTATAACATAGGACACCATTTAAACATATTGTGGCGCGTAGACCCATTGCTGGGCAACCTCCGCAACACACTCGGGCAGCAATACGGAAGTGTTTTCTCTGTGGTCCGCGCCAGGCCCAAATCTGGGAAGCGGGCCAATAGACGCGTTCTGAAAAAAGGAGTGTTTTCTGTGTAGTCCGCTCCACGCCTAGTGCTGGACGGCGGGCCAATAGACACGCATTCTGACACGTGACGTATTTTCTTTGCTGCATGGTCCGTGCCGCTGCTATATAAGGGAGTCACTTATCGGTAGGAAGTTAGTAGTTAGAAGTCAGGCTGTGAATACTTAGTGTATGATTAGAAGATTTAGTCACAGTGACTGTTTTAATTCCGTTACCAGGATACGACTTGTGAAGACTGAGAATGCTAGTGCGTGTTTAATTTTGAACTGTAAATTGTGTAAGTCATCTATTACGAGTTGATTTTATAAGGTGTTAATAAATCCAATCATCAAATCCAGTATTCTTTATTATTGGTCACGACCATAAATATATGACAATATCTTTCGGAAATTATGATGTTTTATCGATGTATCAAATCAGACTAAGATTTCACAATTCACATGCAGTAATCCGGTTTTGAAGAATATTCAAAATGTTCAAGACTCGCGTTAGAACTCCGGACTTTTAAGATTATTATAGAATTTCTATATAAAACAAAAGCTCATCTGATTAGATGGCAAGACTGACATTACACAACACGGAAGCCTGAATCCCTGTAGTCCATCACGAGATATATATTTCAATGTCCTAAAACAGGAGCGTTGTGCACCATACACGTTATATCTTTCGTCGAACGTTAACCGTTTCTCCTTCCGTTTTTTCCCCGTCTTTGGTCTGGCTGATAGGCGATTATGACAGGTTTTACAGCGTGAAACCGGTCTTCGTCTTCGCTCATTCGTTGCCTGGCAACTTTTAATTCACAAAGCGATTATTTTGTTGAGCCATGTAAATTTGTCAACGGAAGACTACCATAATAGGCAGACAGTTTTCATTTTTGTAGCCTACTGTCTACTTTAAGAAAACGGGAAAATTTTAAGACAGATTTTTTACCAACTTGTTTCGATCCGCATTACGCCTACTCCCATTTCAGAGGCCTGTAGGCTGAATACTGTATTAGCTCGAATATAAGGCGAGGTTCATTTCAAACACTGCTTCTTAGAGAAGAGAGGTCACCTTATTTTCGGGTCCTTCCAAGCATAAAAAGTATAGCTATTAGGAATTCTGATTGCTAATTCTATTTATGCTTGTGCAAATACCTACAATTTTATTTAAGGTATTTGTTTAATTTTTTCTTAATAAAAAAGATAAATTTTCCTTAAAATAAAAGTAAAAAGTGCCGGTCACGGTAGCCGAGCGGTCTAAGGCATATACTATCTTCGCTTGCTCGGAAACCGGGATCGTGGGTTCGAATCCCACTCAGGGCATGGATGTATAGTTTGTGTGTGTGCGTTTCTCTGTCTTTGTATACAGGTAGAGGCCTTGCGAAGAGCTGATCACCCGCCCAAGGAGTCCTACCGAATGTGTAACATCTAGAAAACCGAAGTGAACGGAGAAGTTAATGGAGGTAGGCCTAGGCCCACTGGGGCTGTAGTGCCAAGAAAAAGAAAAGTAAAAAGTAAAGCTATCCCTGTAACAGGCCGTGAAGGCCCATAAGGTTGTGAGACGTTGAGGGTCCCACATTATCTAGACAATCGGCTCAAAGATGGCGGTAAGGTTGTCAGCCTTACGCGCCGGCCGCACTTTAATCCCCAGGAAAATTATTTAATTAATTCCTGGTACTTATTTCTGTTAGAGGCTGTGTCGACCCCAGGACCATAGTGCGGCTGGAAAGATTAGGTCAATTGAAAAAATCCAGTGACCTCATCGGGACTTGAACCCGCGACCTTCCGGCTTGTAGCATAGTGCCTCAACCAACTACGCTACCACGTGCCCCCAAATTTTCCTTTGCTTAGTTAATTAAATATAATGCCATGAAGACATGGGGGGAGTGGAGGTATAGCTCCACTATTCTTGACCTCAGCTCTAGATGGAGCTGAGTGGTCAGCTTCACGCCCCGGCCGCTTTACACACGATCCCATTGGACAGGAGGATAGATGGGCTTCAGAATCTTTCTGAACGTTATATAGAAGAGAAAAATCTTGCCCTTGCCGGGACTCGAACCCTGCCCTTCAGCGTATAGCTGTACAGACTGTGCTATCGCGAGCCCCCCCCCCCCCNTCGTAACTGTATAGTTTTTACTTCTTTTTGCCTACAACCCTCCGAACTAAATTACGTATTAAATTTTATCAAAGGACTTTTTTCTGATTGTATGATTAGAAAAAATGGGTGGCTCTCTATTTAGGCATATAACAACACCATGACCTGTAGTCCGCAAGCGAACTTACCGACGGAGCGACCGTCGCTTGCCGGCGAAGTTAGTGCCAAGTTTTGCGGATAGAGGGTGTCACGTGAACAGCGCAACGGATCCCCGCGGCCTTTAATCTCTGTTTTATACGTTATCTAAATTTGTAGTTAATAATCTTTATTGATCCTGCACTCTGCCTCTAACCGTAGTTTTCTTTAGGCTTTGCAGCGAATGTAGATGTATAACCATGTTCCCTTCATACATGGTGCTCTTAGCAGAATCACTGGCATTTATTCAAAGAAATGGAACTAGGTACTTCGCGAGATTTCATTGTTAGGTAAACAGGTTCGTGCTAGCCATCTAACCGGCGGTGGACTTCCCAAGTTATGATCTTGCATTATTTTGGAGAGCTAGATGAATAAACATTCCGAGAAGGGTTTCTTGTATGTCTGCATGACGCTGACCATTGAAAATATGGAAGGGAGAGATTGGAAAAGAGGGGGTTGACGTGTGGAAGAGGAGGTTAGAGGAAAGGAGTTAATCAATAATACTGTGTTATGCGGCCCGGCGTCAGTGTAGATGAACCAAGCAAAGCAACCATCATTCGTAGTTACCCCCTTACACACCCTCTGCGTTTCTCCCTCTCTCTCTCTTTTTCTCACCCCATGCTCACTTCTCCTTTTAACCATACCTCACAACTACCCCCTCCATCCAAACAATGTTCCTACTGTCTTGCGAACCATTTCTCTTGCCGTCCTGCCATGATCATCATTGTTCGATGTCAATCCCCCCCTCCCCCCTTCTGATTTGTCTTGCAACCCTTACTGTTCATGTAGCGAACGCTTTCATTGTGACCAACATCTTACAGTCACTTCTTTCGCTGCTCTATTTTCTGTGTTACTTTCCTGTCAGTTGCAGTGCTTACATTGTTGGAATACTTATGTGAGCAAATGCTGGGTTCTTGATTTCGAATCCCGTCTTGGACTTTTATGTTCGTGTGCGTAAGTTATTACTGTCTGTCAACTTATTCACCTCCAAAGCTCACCCTCTCTAATTTTTAGGTCTGAACTCAGACCCTGGAAGGGTTAGTGTCCGGTTAATGTAGAAATGTAGCGAGTACATGAAATTACTATATACATTGGGGGCAGGCGGTAATGTAGTTAGTCGACACACTCTGCTACAAGCCGGAAGATGGCGAGTTAGATTCCCGATGAGGTAACTGGATTTTTTAATTGCCCTAATCCTTCCAGCCGCACTATGGCCCTAGGGTCTAACAGAAACGAGTAACAGGAATCTTCCTGGGGCTAAAGGGCGGCCGGCTCGCAAGGCTGACAACCTCACCGCCATATATGTGCCAAAATGTGCGAGCCTCGACGTCTCACAGCCCTGTGGGCCTCCACACCTTGTATAAACATCGAGACCAATTTCTGCGAGAAACTTCAAATGAAACCAATGACTGTGTCAGTACATGGACGAGATGTGATTATAAAGTAACCAGATTGAATATGTGGAACCTAAAGATACTTTAAACTGACAAATATATCTTATTTTTGGCGAAAAACGTAATGTTTCGGAAGCTGGCCCTGCCTCCATCATCAAGCAGACTAGTGAAACATACCCTGTTGGGTCCATTAGATGGATCTAATCTCTATACCCAGTCCCGATTTAATGGGCCCAAAAGTAGGTTTTGTTCTTTCCCTGATGATGGAAGCAGATCCAGCTTCCATATCCTGTTTTAATAAAAAATGAGACAATGGAAAATATATAGCTAATGCTTCAGCTTATTAACACACCGTTGTAACTTACGTTAAGAAAATGTATTTAATAGAATCGGTGATCAATTCCAATATCTTTCACCACTTGTACATACTTGCATGACCTTTCCTGCCACACTCCGTTCCTGCTGACACTTGGATTTTAAGCTCTGTTTAAGTTCAGGGAACAGAGTACAGTGGCTCTCTTGCTTGTGGGATGCCGTGTTTAGCTACGGTTGTCCCCAGACCTGGCCTGAATTAGCAGGTACATTGTAAGGGTGAATTTTTCACTCGCAAGATTAACATTTTTGCTTCCGTTTACGACGCCTGGAGAAGTCCCAGCCGTACTTAAATAGAAGCGCTAGTTAATATCATGGACTTTGTGAAGCACCCTCGTCATGCACTGCACTCGCGTAATCCGCGACAACAGTCAGCTTCACTCTGGCGTTGCTGCGCACTAGTCATGCTTCTGGGACGCAACGCCGTGTAATCCGCTACAAGTTCACCGAGGTCTCGGTGTAACATTCTACTTCCATCTTCAGGAACGAAGAATGAGCCTACTTGCCTACTTATTCTTATGGGAGCCATGATAGTGCAGTCGGAATAGCGACTGGGTACGGGCTGGGCTACCGAGAGGTTTGAGTTCGAGTCCCTGTAGGATCAACAATTTTCACTTTCCATTTCGTTCATGCCGGCTCTGGGGTTCACCAAACCTCCTATACAATGGGAAACGGAGGCTCTTTCCCGAGGGTAAAGCGGCCGAGGCGTGAAGCTGACCACTCACCCCCAACTAGTGCCGAGGTTATAAAAAATGTGGATCTATACAACCACTCCCCCATACGTCTTCAAAGTGTAGTGCTTAATAAGTTAAGCACAGGGACAACTTCTTTTGCTTATTCTTGTGGGAGCCTCGATAGCTCAGTCGACATAGCGACTGGCTACGGACTGGACAACCCGAGAGGTCGGAGTTCGAGTCCCGCTGATGTCAAGAATTTTCTCTTCTGTAAGTCGTCCAGACAGGCTCTGGAACCCTACGTAATGGGTACCTGGGGTTCTTTCCGGGGGGGGGGGGGAAGGGGGCCGGGCAGTTNCCGGGGGGGGGGGGTAAAGCGGCCGAGGCATTAAGCTGGCCACACACATCCAGCTAGTGCCGAGGTCAAGAATATATGGATCTATACGTCGATTCTCCTATACGCTACATTCTTGGTTGAAAATTAGGGGGCAGTATGTTCTTCTGAAACGTCCGCGAACTTCTGCGTGGCGTTACAGGCCATAATGACCGCTGTGGAGAACCTCAAACCCAGCGAGTTCTGGAGGTTGACGTGCGACTTCAGTTTCATGATCGCACAAACTTTTGAGAGGCAGCGACTTTGGTTTGAGTGTTGCGTTTCGGCGCAACACTGTGGACTCGACGTCAGCTCATCTTGGCGTCAGCGCTATGCAGGAATGCATAAATTTATTCGTTTTGAAGGTGGGGGGGGGGAGGTGGAGAATTGGCTAATAGTTGAATTCTCTTGGCTTTTTGTTTATGGACTCTACATTATGGGTTTTACTTAAAAGAAACACTTGTATTAGGCTTCGGTCCAAAATTCACTCCAAGGTCTTCATATATTTATTTCGAATGGCCATGTCTCTGTCGGCTCTGGGACCTTTTTAACGCTCTGATGCTTATGTATTTCTACTTTTCTCCCCTCTTCTCTCGTTTGTTGGTTTTCTTTTGTTCCGGGTTTTGAATACTCGAATGCATTCGTTACAGTCTAAAGGGTAAGCATTAGAGAGGCGAGAGATGTAGGTATGTGTGTTTATTAATACACGAAAGTACTTATTATAAGCAACGGAGCGTATATGCGTTTAAGAACACTGTATTGTATCTGAGCGGGTGTTGTACGGTGTGAGAAGGATTAGTGTATGGAATCTTATTCCATTCTCGCTGTATACACATTTCACATTCACTGTGCCTTGAAAACAGACGAAGACGACCGGCTGTGTCCTATCTTCCTGGACCGATGCCCGTGCAGTAACAGCGACCGTACGAACATTTCACCACTAAGGTAAATGCAGAACCTTCTGTCTTCTCGTCTGCTGTCCAAAAACATAAAAATTAGAATATATAAAACTATAATTTTGCCTGTGGTTCTGTATGGGTTTGAAACTTGGTCTCTGACTTTAAGGGAGGAACACAGACTGAGGGTGTTTGAGAACAGGGTGCTGAGGAGAATATTTGTAACGAAGAGAGATGAAGTGACGGTTGGGAAAAAAAAACTGCATAATGAGGAGCTTCATAACTTGTACTCTTCGCCAAGTATAATTAGAATGATCAAGTCAAGGAGGAATGAGGTGGGTAGGGCATGTAGCACGAATGGTGGAGAAGAGGAATGCAAATAGGATATTGGTGGGAAAGCCAGAAGGAGAGATACCACTGGGAAGACCAAGGCGTAGGTGGGTGGACAATATTAAAATGGATTTTAGAGATATAGAATGGGATTGTATTAGTTGGATTGATCTGGCTCAGGATAGTCAAACTCTGGGACAGTACCGCTTGTTACTTAACCTGCCGAAGACTGTGTGCCAACAATTAGCATTTACCCTAATTTTGTGGAAAGAATAACGTACTTTTTAAGCAGCTGAGTGGCTGTGAGCTTCTTAATGCTAACCCTCCGCCATGGAGTGAACGTTGTGGAACCGGCCAATTGATAAAGCAAACAAATGGTAAGTTTAGTTAGTGATAAGTATACCGTAACTTGGCGAATGATAGATGTAGCTGTCCTTGCTGATAGTATAATAAAATGAAGGTTAAGGTGGTAAAAGTAGGCCTGCATTAATTTTGTGGGTTGTTTATTTAACGACTTTTCTAGTACGGAGGCCGTATGATGGGAGGAGGATTGCTGGATTGGAGAGGATGTGGGAGGAAGCGTTCTTAGCCTGAACGAGGTACTATCTCGGCATTTGCATGGTGGGACGGAGGAAAACCACGAAAAACCTTACTGAGGATAGTCGGTTTGGGATTGGAGCCGACTACAGGTCTGGAGATTTGTAACTGGGCCCATCTCTTCGATTCTACGTGAAATTTGAGATCGAAATATGCTGTACCTATATGGATCGGTCAGGTGATCATTATATCAATCTATTATTCGCCCCTTGGAAGATCTTTGATTATTAGGCATTTCTCATTATTCGTACGCAGTTTCGAGATTAGGCTTGTCAGGCATTTGAATCTTACAAAGAACTACTGTTCTGCTAGGTGCTGCATGCATTACACGCGACCTATCAATTGACGACTTAAGTTCGATCCGCGTAGGATAATAATAATAATAATAATAATAATAATAATAATAATAATAATAATAATAATAAGAAGAAGAAGAAGAAGAAGAAGAAGAAGAAGAAATCTTCTTGGATGCAACGCCACGTAGTTTGATGTATAAGGACTAACATATCGGAATAAAGTGCCGCCTTCATCTTCAGGAAAAAAGTCTGAAGATGAAAGTAGCGGGTTCCTACAAACGTTGACACCTATCTACCAATATATACGGCGCCTTATACCAGGAGACCCATTTCTTGCTGTTCATCGCCATGAGAATCTCAGATATATAAATAATAATAATAATAATAATAATAACAACAGTAGTATTATAACAGTTTATAATCGGCGCAGTTCCGTTATTAGTACAGTAAGACAAATAATATGCTTACATATAAGACAAGTAATATTTTTTATACCGTTGTTGATATGCGATCTGCGCAGCCCGGTGAACTTCCTGCGCATGTGTAGTCGTGATATTTTAGACTTCAGAAGTGACATTCGTCTGTGCAACCATCATAGTGTCGAAATAGAGTCGAATAGACGGGATTTATCTTACTTTCTCACCAGAAAGACATATATTACATTTACGTTTAATTATTACTTTGTAGTCCGTCTAGGGACGAGGCTGACCTCTTATCTCCATCTAGTGCCGAGGTTAAGAATGCATGGATTTATACCTCCACTACCCATACTTCTTCATCGTATGGTGCTTAGGTTTCTAGATGGATAAGTTCAACGTGTTACTTTATTTTATATCCATAAACCTGTAACAGAAATGAGTACCAGGAATCTTCCTGGGGTTAAAGGTGTGGCCGGCGCGTAAGGCTGACAACCTTACCGCCATCTGCGAGCCGATTGTTTAGAAAATGTGGGAGCCTCAGCGTCTCACAACCTGATGGGCCTCCACGGCCTGTTACAGGAATACCTTTCATTTTAATGGAAGTGGAAATGGCAGGAGAGTTCGCCGTAAAATTTTCCGGTAACATCCATTCGCCGGTCACGGTAGCCGAGCGGTCTAAGGCGTGCACTGTCTTCGCTCTCTCGGAAGCCGGGATCGTGGGTTCGAATCCCACTCAGGGCATGGATGTTTAGTTTGTGTGTGTGCGTTTTTCTGTGTTTGTGTACATCTAGATACCTTGCGACGAGCTGATCACCCCCCAAGGTGTCCTACCGAATGTGTAAGATCTAGAAAAACCGAAGTGAAAGGAGAAGTTCATGGATGTAGGCCTAGGCCCTAGTGCCAAGGGAAAAAAGCATCCGTTCAGGGATTATTGGCTTGTTACATCCTTATGAACCGAGAGATTTTATTTAATAGGCTTCTTACAGAAATTGAAACACACGTAAAAATGATATGGCCTATGTTACAAGGAAATAACCTAGGAGAAAAATAGTTATTTAGGCAAAAACAGCACGTAAAGAGCCAATGTAAAACAAAACGTTATAAAAGCACCTTGCATCACATCCAGTGACAAGATCACTCGACTTTTTTTTTTTTGCTTAATCTGTAAGTGGAATAGCAGAATGAAATAGATCATAACCATGTTTTCGGTCATTCAACATTTACCATAATCATCATAACGTGAAGTCCTGAATCAGAAGTGTAGCACTGCATACACAACTCTGCATTGACATGTCAGGTGATCCTGCCTTATTATACTACCCAGCATGACATGATACTAGTATATACGGCTATATCTCTGGAAGTATTCTTACTTGCTATGCTAGACATAGTCTGCCCTGGGCTGATATTGACATGACTTGCGTGCGTATCTCGAGAAGAATGCCAAAGCCATGCTAGTTATTAAATAAACTTCCCCTAAACTAAGCGTAAAGGGCCGTGCCATAGCTCAAGCGGTTAGTCGCTGGCTTCCCACCGCGGTCAAGTGGGATTTGTGTTACACAAAGTGGCGCTAGGGCAGGTTTTCTCCAAGGACTTCGGTTTCCCCTGCCAATCCTCATTCCACCGATTGCTCCACAATCACCCTCACCTATCCTCTGGGGCTGGTACAATAGGCCAGAAGTGGCCGCAGTACAAGGGACTTAGTCCCACCCCACTAGCAATAAAAAAAAACTAAGCGTAATATTTTTGACGATGGCGTGGCACATTGCTTAAGACTTCTTTCTATCGTCCCAATATTTTAAAATATTTCCGAACTTGTCTTTGCTTCCGTCATCTTGAGAACAAAAACCTACTCTGTTGGGTCCCTAGGTACAGCGTCTTTCAGATGTTTCGGCCGCTACGCCGGAATCAGCAATCTTCTTGTAAAATTTGAGGTTTTCACGGCGGAAACTATGAAGAATTCCGTCGTCTGGGGTGTGGCACCATGTAGAACTTGTTTGAACCGACATTCCTCCGAAACGTCTGATGAAACAAGATCTACACGGCGCTACATCCCAGAAGACGGCATTTTTCCAGCTGTCAGTTACTCTGATTGTTTACATGTTGCCAATTGGTCATAATACCTTTTAGCTTCAATAACATAACTTAACTACAATGTATAATTTGTCTAAAACATCTTGGAGGAGATGACACCGTATCCTGAATAGGCAGCCTAACGGGAGGAAGGGGGAATATCCTGTGTGTTTCATTTAGGTCTCCGGTTTGACAGTTGTTAAGTTCCCATCACATGTTGAAAATATATTTTTAGTAAATTTCTAATGATGATGCAGCCATCTGTCACTGTTTGATGATGTCGCACCCTCGAAGATGTTTGGGACACGCAATAAGAAATGCGATATTTCTACGCCTCGCGTTCTAGTTCTACAGCAAACTTGACAACAGCGAAGTGTTAATGTGAAATTAATGTACAAGTGTGCTGTTGTCATGTCACTGATGAGGGAAAGCACACTTTTCCGATAATGCACGTTTGTGAGTGACCCCTTTAAGCCGATGGCTAAACCTGAAATGACCAACGTTGCAACACAATAGATACTGGCGTGACAGTCGTTCCTACCAAATTCTTTGCTTGGAGCCTGACAAATGCAGCCCCCCCCTCCCCTTACCCATTTCCTCAACGGCTAGAGCTCCTCCTGTTAGCGCAGTTCGTGGCAAAGAAGCGTGGAAGCAGCCGTAGAGCTGTGGCGCGGTTCGTGATTAGCCTTACCTAGCGATATCTGTTCTCTTGGTGACAGAAATACGGGTAATTTTCGAAATGTAGCGATTTTAAAAGCTCACAAGTTCAAACGTATGTTCTCAATCAGACTTGCCATACTGTAATGCAATTGTAAAGTAATTTCTCTTTTTGGAATACTACAAATAATTCAGTGTTGAGTGATGGCGTTGCATATTTGTTTCGTTGATCTTCTAGAAATCAAATCAGTATCAGAAAACGCACTACTTGTATGCGTTATATTTCGTGAGTAGCAAGGACAAACATTACCGTTTTCATGACAATAATCTAAATTCATTCTGGAAATCAAACGAAGTAGGCCTTCCGACTGTGAGTAAAATACTGTCACGTGTAGGGGTGAATATAAAACGGGGATTGGATTGGATGGATACACACAACTCGGGACTACAGGCAATACAGCGCTATCGCTGATCTACACACTTTAGAGTTCATCATTAGAAACGCACTAGGGCTCTCAATCTTCACTAGTCGTATCCTGGCAACGGATTTATAACAGTCTGTCAATTCAAATCACATATGAAGTTTTCTTTGCACCGCCTAATTCCTTTCTTGCCATTATTGTGCAACTGCCAATTCCTAAGACTCGACTCAGTTCAGTTCAATTCCTCTGCTCCCAGGCTCATATGTTGGCAGGCTGGCGTCTCGAAACTCGATTCGACGCGACCACTCCCAGCTTCGGAACTCTTCTTATAACCATTTTGCACGGACCACGCGGAAAACACAGCTCTCTACTATTGGGAAAGTGTGTTTACAGCGACATTGCATAGCAACGGAAGATAATCGGTTGTTGCTTGCATATTCGTTATCGCGGGACTGTGTTTACCGAGTCCTTGCCTAGCAGTGAGTGTCTGTTCTGACTTCACTGTTCCGGCTTTCGGGCGTCATGTCACAATAATAAATGATTTGAGGCAGGGTCTACCTTCCGCTACTACTTACGTGCAGAAAGCTAAATAATGTTTACGTCTTCATTCCGTTAAATGAAATAATTTCGCATTTCTATGGCGATTTCCAGAATACGTAAATAAGGGTGCTTAATATTAGGGGATTCGGTACTGTCTCATGCAGTTATTGTGAACCAGTATCCTACTTGAGGGAGGGAATGTGGATTGTACTCCACTGCATCTCCGAAATGCATGGCACTACTGTGGGCTCCACAGTGCAATCACAATTCAGTCATGACATCTAATAATAGTAAAAGTTGTCCCTGTGCTTACCTAATTAAGCACTACGCCAGGAAGGTGTATGGGGGAGTGGATGTATAGATCCACATTTTCTTGACTTTGGCACTAGCTGGAGGTGAATGTTCAGCTTCACGCCCCGGCCGCTTTACCTCCGGGGAAAGATTTCCCCGGTACCCAACAGATAAGAGGTTGTGCGGGCCCCAGAGCTAGTCTGGACAACTTGGAGAAGATTCGTAATCCTACCGGGACTCGAACTCCGACCCCTTCGTCGTCCAGCCTGTAGCCGGTCGCTATACCGACTACGCTATCCCGGCTCTATCTAGTAATGAGGAAATACAATATACAGGCTCTAAAAATACTCATTAAAATAAGCATTTATATGAAAGTGACGACAGCTGGCGACAAGGAAACTACTGGTGGACATCTTCCTACAGGCAAGAATTAGTACTGCCTGCAATCAGCGCGTGCGACGCACTGTGTTAGCATAAGCTCACGCAGCACCATAATGATTTTATTATATAAAAGTATAAAGGAAGGCCGTCGATGAAGTGACGTACATTGTGTCCACAGCGTAGAATATACAGTACATGTAAGCCTTCATATGGCTGCAACCTAGTATCCAGGCGCGGACCAAATTTGCTTCTAAATGCCTCACTCCTTCCTCACCCCGCGCAAATGAGATCAATGCTCTAAAAATTATCAGATGTATTACGCATTTTAATCTGATACACCGTCTCAGAAATTGTTCGGTTCTCTATAACAACGTTTTTCAAGTGATCGCCGTCACAGATGGCGGTAAGGTTGTCAGCCATACGTGCCTGCCGCCCTTTGTCCCCAGGAAGATTCCTGGTACTTATTTCTCTTAGAGGCTTAGTCGGCCCCAGGCCATAATGCGGCTGAAACGATTAGGCCAGTTTAAAAAAATCCAGTATCTCATGGGGATTCGATCCCGCAACCTTCCGGCTTCTAGCATAATGCCTCAGCCAACTACACTGCCGCGTGCCCCCTCACCTTACTATAGACTGAGTTATTTCATAGGAACCGAATACATGCTTCGGCTTCTAACCCTCTGTTTTACTGTTTGAGTTTGTTTATTCGAAATGCCATTAAGGCATAAATTCTAAGATTCCAAAATAGAGACTCCAAAATTATGATCGACGACAGTAAACCTGTAGATGTATTAAATATGTTATGTAATAAGTACATTTTTCTACTTAATGCGGTTAAGATTTACGCCTGTGAAACTTGCCAACTCGACTAAAGCGTACGGATGTCCAGAACTCGTCAAAATATGCCACGGGCTTACGTAGAAAATGAACCCAGAAATTGCCCTTTGTAGGTGTTACCCTATATGGAGTTAAGGATAAGAGCGGTGTGCCATAATTTTCGTTACGTGACTGTATTCTTAACTGACTGTCAGACAGCAGCATATGCTGCTACTTGAGCTGGTGCTAACAGAGAAATCTCACAAATTGCGCAAAGAGGCTTGAATTTGGCCGGATGGCTGCACAGGTGTTGTTCGAATTCCGAAAGACAATGATTTAAACTGATGTTTGACGAAGAGTTTTACCCTCGCGGGGGTGCTGAAAGAGGGATAATGGCAGAACGGAAATACCGTACTTATCACGAAATTTGCTCACAAAGTGATTCTGTGAATTAATTAAAGTATTGTATGCTACTCTTGTTTCGAACTCATTTGACTAATTAGCTTCTGCATACACGAGTGATGTACGCACGTTAACGTATTCTTCATGACTGATACACATTTTGACCAAAACCGAAAGAGAGAAATACATTTAGGACGATCCTTGACAGTAAGAACATTGATTGTTGGATTTCGGGTTTTCGCGACGTGATGCCGTGTAGTCTCTTAGAAGTTTACCACGTTTCGGAGGAACTTACTGCCTCCATCTTAAGCTCAAAGAATAAACAAAAATATAAAAGTTTTGACCTAAGAGAGATCATATGAGCGGAAGGAGAACATTGTACAACCAGGAGCTTTGTAATTTGTACTCTTTATACCCTGTCTAAGCCCAGGTATCAAACCAAGATACGAATATTTAAGTTAGGCTTGAACACGAGGGACGCAAGCGGAGATGAGAAATACATACAAAATTTTAATCATGAAACCTGAGAGTAAGATACGACTTGGGATACATACGCATACACTGGAGGATAATATTAAGGTGGATATGATATAAATAGGGTATGAGAGTGTGACGTGGATTAATCGGGCTCAAGGCGAGTCCAGTGGCGAACTGTTGTAACCCTGAAGTACCTTCTGGATCCATTAAGAGGCGAGGAATTTCTTCACAGGAGAAGAGATTAGCAGGATGTCAGCAGAGGCTGCCGCACGGGTAGATTTTTCTGTGAGAATCAAGGCTATGTTTATATTCGTAAGTCGGACGGAAAGTCTTAGGGACATCAAACCCTTGTGAATTTTTTGGAATAACTTTCTTTTAGTGAAATGTGTGGACACGTTAGTAATGAAGGCTGAAACAGCGTACAACTGCATTGCTTTCTTACGTGAACTGGCGTTTATTGAAGTCATAGTCGGTGAAGGAGTTTTCATTACCCAGAAGTAATGTAATTTATTCCCACCGCGGCGGCCCGTGTTCGATCCCGGGTCTGGTCAAGTGGGATTTGTTGTAGACAAAGTGGCGCTGGGGCGGGTTTTCTCCGAGTACTTCGGTTTCCCCTGCCAATCTTCATTCCACCAAATTCTCCATCATCATAATCACCCGGGGCAGCTACAATAGGCCAATCAATGTCTGCCGTGCCGAGTGGTCCCAGTTGGACTACACCCCCCACTAAACGAGAAAAATGTAATCTAGGTTGAAATCTTGAGTCTGAAAAAAAAAGCACTGGACCTCAAGAGGAGCAGAACTCGGACCCACAAAGGCAAAGCAGATCGGCATGTAAAGCACTTTGAAAATAATCTGTTCTAGCAGTCGAAGTTATTAACAAGTCCTTCAAGTAAACGAACTGAATCAAACCTCATTTTTACGTAGTTTCTGAATACGAGCGTAGGATGGCAGCACATTCCAGTTTGAGTGAAAAAATATATCCCTCTCTGTTTCATCCCCCTTCTCCGATCCACCCTCTCTTCGGCGGGGCAAGCGCATGGAATGTCCCGTCTATAGATGTGAAAAAGTTTTTCTTGGCAAAAGAAACTTTTCTCTCTCCCTTTCGAGTTTTCCCCCCCATTTTTATCCCCTTTCCCGCACTCCTTCCCCTTTTCAGCATTCTTTAACCCAGTTTGTGTGAACTTCTTTCTAGCCCCTTCTTTTTATCGCTGAGTTAATTTGTTGCGATTTTCTGACACTTTTTGACAAGTTCTGCTTTTCTTCTTTTTCCCCCCCCCCCTTTATTTCTTGTCCAAACACAGACCGTGTCAAACACCACTGTTATTAAAATGATTGTTCTTTGTTCGTAACATATTACGAGATGTTATGAAATAGGAATTGTCGTGATCACAGGTATGCCTGTTCTAGCATAAAGTTGGTCACGAATTCAATCAGAGACAGAGTGACTTTTCATGTTTCATATTGTGACAGAGAAGTGAACACCGCGAGGCGGTATCCAAGACTAGGCAGTTGTTAACAGGCGTCTTTAAAAGTAATACCTTTTTATTGTCGTCTTTATAGAAAATTTCTGGGATAAATTAAGAGTAGGAGTTAGATTAAATTCGAATAATTCTTCCTACCATTTATTTCAGAATCATACATCATCGCACCCCTTATCCAAACCCAAAGAGGCTCAAATATATAAAAAATATAAAACAGTAATTTTACCTCTTGCTTTATGTTGTCGTGGAACTTTGTTTGTAGTCGTAAAGGAATAATCTGAAATAAGAATGTATGAACACAGAGTGAAGAGGAGGAGGAAGTAACAACAGCATGGAAGAAATGACACGATAACAGCTTCGTAATTTGTACTTTTCATCAAATATTATTAAAGTGATCAAATGAAGGGGGATGAGATATGCCCCCTTTGGGAGGCCAAGGAGAAATGCATACAAAATTTTGATCGGAAAACCTATAGGAAAGGGATCACTAGGAAGACATAGGCGTAGATAAGATGATGATGATGATGATGAAGATAATAATAATAATGATAGTAATAATAATACGAATTTTAAAGAAAATGGTTTGAGGAAGTGAACTGTTCCATGAAGACGTATGGTGAAGTGGATGTATAGCTCCACATTTTCTTGGCCTCGGTACTAGTTGGAGATGAGTGGTCATCTTCACGCTTCGGCCGCTTTAGCTCGAGTAAAGAGCCCCCGGTACCCATTGTAGAGGGGGTTGGGTGGACACCAGAGCCGGTCTAGACGATTTGAGAAGTGAAAATTCTTGACCTTACCGGGACTCGAACTCCGACCCCTGGGTCATCCAGCCCGTAGCCAGTCGCTATACTGACTACGCTATCCCGGCTCCAGATATCTTAATATGTAACATGCAACAAAAATACATCCAGACGCCACGCTGTCGTGGTGAACACCCCTGAGTTGTATTTGGGAGGTAGTACTCAATTCTAATGTCGGCACGGAGACAGACGGACTGTCTTAACTGGGGTTTCACACGTCTCTTGTCTGCCCTATACACACCGAGACGTAGCCTTATAATAGGTAAAAGTTAGTTGACTCCCCATGTTATGAAGTCACCATTCGTAATCATGTGGTTCCTGCGTTCTGTCCGATAAAGGTAAAGCTGTCCCTGTAACAGGCCGTGAAGACCCATAGGGTTGTGAGACGTCGAGGCTCCCACATTTTCTCTACACAATCGGCTCACAGATGGCGGTGAGGTTGTCAACCTTACGCGCCGACCGCGCTTTATCCCCAGGGAGATTCCCGGTCCTCATTTAGAGTCTGAGTCAACCCCAGGGTCATAGTGCGGCTGGAAGGATTAGTTCAATTGAAAAAATCCCAGTCATCGGGACTCGAACCCGCGACCTTCTGTCTTGTAGCATAGTGCCTCAATCGAAAGCCGTGTTTCCCAACTTGTGGCCGGTGGATTGCTGTCAGTCTGCAGGAGATAGTTCGCATATATTAAGAGTTTTCTATAAAGATGTACACGAGTACGTTATCGCGGATAGAAAAGGGAACATTCGAGCTACATAGGTCGCGCTGAACACTACTACATTTCTGGCACAGTCTCATCGGGTACGTCAGATGCCGATTGTTGCACAACCAGGTAATACAGACTGGACAATAAGTTGCAGGCGAATTCTTATTCGTGTACAGCACGGCAGCTTAATGCGACCCGAGGTCTCTTTTTATTCTAGTTAGCCTACCTTCCTTAGGAGTCGGTATAGCGACTGGCACCGCGCTGGACGGAGTTCGAGCCCCGATAGGGTCAAGAATTTTCTTTTCTCCACTTCGTCCAGACTGGCGCTGGGCCCCACCCAGCCTCCTATCCAATGGGTGGCGGGGGCTCTTTCCTCGAATGTAAAGCGGCCGGAGCTTGAAGCTGACGACTCACCTTCAGTTAATGCCGAGGTGAAAAAAAAATATGGATATATATATATATATATATATCCACTCCCCCGTACGCCTTCATGGCGGAGTGCTTAATTAGTTAAGAACAGGGACTTCACCTTTACCTACTTTCCTTTAAAAATGAAAGTAGTCTTGTAAGAGCACCATGCTGTGTGTCCGTGTATCCCTGTATTAACTTCTGATGCCTGAACCAGTCTTTATGAAACTAGGTCTGTATATCGCGGCATCTGAGCCTATCTTAACGGCGTATTTCATATATCCCTCCCATCAGTCTGTGTATCTGTATCCCCCTGCCGTTGATAGGCAACAGCTCGGTAAAAACGTTACCGGGGTAACGAACACCCACGCAACAGAAGAACTGTTGGACGAGTAGTTGTCTGTGCGGTGCGTGTCATATAAGAAGAGTAGATGATTAGTTCTCAGATCTTAGTGTTTCGGAATCATATTTGCAGGCATTTGATTGGGCTCCTTGGATGGAGGATCAACCTATCGCAAGGCCTACACCGGGTAACACAAAATCACACGTTGATATACCTCCATGCCCCATGTGGGATTCAACCCCACGATCCCAGTGTACGATTGGCAACAGGAGAATTTTGACAAGTAAAATTGTATCATAAACCCTCGTGCATAATTCTTATTTGTGAATATCCACTGTGGCTGATTATTACATCACTTCGATTCTAATGCCACATAAAGACGTTAAGTTTTATGTTGTCTTTAAACACGTTTAGGCTTGCTAGATTCTTGGCTGTTATATGTAATGTACTGTGTGAGACAGATAGGGCACAGGTTCTCCGAAATCCTTCTGCCATTTCACGGGCCCTTGACACACAGATGGTTGAGAATCATCGGCGTAAATAGACACAAACTAACTCCATGGAGCTGAGTCCTCGAGAAGCCGTCAGTCGCTCAGCTGTTCAAGAATTTCCGAACACTTTTTGGAACCCGGGGCTTCATTAACGTGTTTACAAGACCCCAGCACTGCCCCCTATCCTGAGCCTGATGAATTCAGTCTATACCACCCCATCGTCCTTCTCTAAAATATATTTTAATATTATCATACTATGTTAGGTGTTCGTAATGATCTCTTTCTTTCTGGCTTGCCCGATATACATATCTCTTCTCGAAAGAGGTCCACCGTCATTAAACAGAAACTCAGTCAAGATATAGGATGTTAAACAAACAGTTACATCGCTGAGGTACGAAAGGCTTTGTATAGCGATCAGTCTTTCTTATTATTCGGGAATTTCCGGATTCCATTCTCGGTTCGGAGGACAGCTATCCTCAGTGCTTTCAGGCTAACGATAGGATATTATCTCAAAATAAGTGAGGACCGGTTAATTCCGATATCCTTCCCAATTCATAATTCACAACATCCATCCGACACGTCATAAAATATGCAGTGAGAAAACGTCACTGAATAAGGAAACCTGGACGTGGCCTGCGGTCCTCGAGGCCACAACCTACTGGCTGGCAGGTGGCGCGACCCGTCATTTAGTTGTTGTCAATTGGCCAACGACTTCTAGCTGCTCTGTGCTGATGGCATCGTTTTTCGACTTGTGAGTCATTCGGCTGTGCCGCGGAGCGGCGTTCTTTAAATAAAGCACTGGAGTGCACCAGGTCTCGCTCTGTTTATTTGCTTAACACTAGCGGGCCTGCCTCATGTGCGATTCTCATTAAAACCGTGTACTTACAGTGCTCGGATACAGTAACAAATCAAAGGAAGCCACCCGCTACCGGTGCGGTGCGTTTTAGTGCTCGGAAGGATTTAATAAGATGTCTCGGCGCTGCTAGTATGTAAAGTCACCGTATCCAAGTTAACAATGACTGATCAGTTATGAAATAAAAAATTTTCTCGCCGTCTCCACAATATCTCCATAACTTATATTTTTCTCCAAGTATAATTAGAATGATCAAGTCAAGGAGAATGAGGTGGAAAGGTCATGTAGCACGAATGGGGGAGAAGAGGAATGCATATAGGATACTGATGGCAAATCCAGAAGGAAAGAGACCAACTGGGAAGACTAAGGCCTACGTGGGTGGACAATATTAAAATGGATCGTAGAGAGATAGGATATGATGGTATGGATTGGATTGATCTGACTCAAAACAGGGACCAGTGGAGGGCTCTTGTGAACACGGTAATGAACATTCGGGTTCCATAAAATGCTGGGAAATTCTTGAGTAGCTGCAGATTTGGCTTCTCCTCAAGAAGGGCTCAGCTCCATGAGTAAGTAAGTAAAGTCTCCACGATATTTTCTTAGCCGGGATAGCTCAGTCGGTATAGCGACTGGCTACTAGCTGGACGACCGAGTGGTCGGAGTTCGAGTCCCGGTATGGTCAAGAATTTTCTCTTATCCACATCGTCCATACCGGCTCTGGGGCTCACCCAACCTTCTATCCAGTTGGTACCGGGGGTAAAGCGGCCGGGTCGGGAGCTGACGACTCACCTTCAACTAGTGCCGAAGTCAAGAACACGTGGATCTATACATCCACTCCCCCATACGCCTTCATGATGTATTGCTTAATTAGCTAAGCACAGGGACAACTTTACCTTTTTAAAGGAAGTATTACTAACGCACTGGATTGGTCCGAGAGTGCGAGAATAACGAATCAGAAAGCGAGAAGTCGCAAGGAAATGAAATATATATTAATATTTCCATCCATTCTAGCATTTGTTGTTTTCTCTCAGAATTGTCAGCAGCAGTGGGTGTTGACACGTCATCTGTTCTGCGTTCCCCTCATGAACAGTTCAATTGGAAACGTTTTCAGTAAGGCTGTGGGTGCTTTATGTCGGTCACAGTGGCCTCGCGGTCTATGGCATGAACTGTTTTCACTCGCTCAAACACTGGAATCGTGCGTTCGAATCCCATTTGAGGCATGAATATTTCTTGTGCATTTATTCTGTATATCTGTAGCGGCCTAGCGATGGGCTGAACATCCGTCCTAGGCGTCCTACCGACTATGTTAAAGATCAAAAAACTGAAAAGCGGCCATGGTCGAACAAAGGGCCATATAGCCATAGATAGATAGTGTGTGCTTGATTAATTACCAGAAAAGAGTTGCAACAGATTATTTATAACTACATGGACATGTTAGTTTTGAGAACGTAGAACACATGCTTATAGAAATCTGTGACAGATTGTAGAAAACGAACTAGTATAATATTTGATGAAGAGTAGAAATTATAGATCTCATTATTATGTAATTTTCTCCAACCTCCTCTGCATCTTGTCTTCATACATGCTCGGTCTATATTCTTTGCGTAGGGAGTAATATACAAGTTTCACCCCCCATATAAAACAAATAAAAGCTAAAAAGTAAAGCTATCCCTGTAACAGGCCATGGTGGCCCATAGGGTTGTGAGACGTTGAGGGTCCCACATTTTCTAGACAGTCAGATCAAAGATGGCGGTGAGGTTGTCAGCCTTACGTGCCGGACGCCCTTTGCCCCCCAGGAAGATTCCTCGTACTCATTTCTGTTTCAGGCTGAGTCGACCTCAAGGCCACAGTGCGGCTGGAAGGAAATCCACGCATCGGGACTCGAACCCGCGACCTTCCGTCTTGTAGCATAGTGTCTCGACCAACTACGCTACCGCGTGCCCCCCACAAAAAACAAAAAATTTAATTATTAACATTTCAACTTCAGATTTCTCGATAGGAGATTTGAAGGCAAAGGATTCTGAAGGGGGTGGTAATAAGCAAGCTTCGAATGTAATCTTGCTATTAATTTCTACATGAGCGAAAATTAATTTTTAGTTTCGTTCCCAGAATTTAATATTTGCCATATTTTAAAATGATTTATTAGCTACATTAGTGTTATTAGTACATGTAATATGTTAAAATTTTGAAATTATGATTAATTAAGGTTAATAATAGTTAATATCTACTCGGTTCTCTTTCTGAAATCCTCATACACGAGGCTGGTATGTTTATATTAAAATGACCGGTAAATGTTTTAGTATGCATGGTGGTTTCAAAAGCCCGTCTTTTGTTACATACGGTTTTGTGTTTCGCTTTCACTTTTGGTTAATTTCTGGTCATTTAAACATCGCAGCGCGGTTTCTACAAGATGCACAGTGAAACATGAGTTATACTGCTGCAATTATTGAACAGACATGTGTACATGCTGCTGGCATGTTGAAACGAAAACCTCCCTTGTTAATTGGAGAGGAATTAAAAAGGATACCCGAGCTTTTCGTACGTAGAATGGAGAAAAATCGTTAAGAATGTAGAAGAGAGGAAATAACTACCATATGAAATGTAGAATAAGCCTTCATTCTAATATTTCTGCAGAAAATATGCGTACACCGGGAAACCGCTGCTTCGCTAATTTTTTTCCAGGTAAATGAAGATCCTAAATTAAATACGAAGATAATTATCCGACCGCTAATGATATGTTGCAGATAAATTTGGCAAAATGTGATTTGCTTCTGCTGGTTAAACATGTGCCAATATTAATGGGTAAGACCGTAGGATTTGAGGTTTTCACAGCGGTGATTATGAGTGGTTCTCTATTCTGGGATATAACGCCTTTTAGGCCCTTGAAAGTCCACGGACGTTTCGGAGGAGCATGTCTTTATTTTCATAGTTGAAGAATGCGTCAAGGAAGGAACCAGCTTGCTCTTCTTACTACTTGCTTCACGCCAGTTTTGTTGCTTAGCTTATTCACCGACTCTGTAGATGGAGGTCGCGTGTTCCTCGAAAACTCGATTGACTTTCAGCGGGCTACATAGCATTAAATCCCAGAAGCTAGACATCTTCGGGTAAGATTAAGTTTGGCTGTGAGAGTAGGGTTTTGTATGGGGCCGCGCCATAGCTCAAGCGGTTAGTGGCTGGCTTCCCACCGCGGCGGCCCGGGTTCGATCCCGTGTCCGGTCAAGTGGCATTTGTGGTGGACAAAGTGGTGCTGGGGCAGGTTTTCTCCGAGTACTTCGGTTTACCCTGCCAATCTTCATTTCACCAATTGCTCCACAATCGCCCTCACCTATCATCTGGGGCTGGTACAATAGGCCAGAAGTGGCCGCAGTACAAGGGACTTACTCCCACACCACTAGCAATAATAAAAAAAAAAGGTTCTGTATAGATGTTCTGGTTTTTCAACGACAGTTTTTGGAATATGGTTAAAAAAAAGGTAAAGGTGTCCCTGTAACAGGCCGGTCACGGTAGCCGAGCGGTCCAAGGCATGCACTGTCTTCGCTCCTTCGGAAACCTGGATCGTGGGTTCGAATCCTACTCAGGGCATGGGTGTTTAGTGTTTGTGTATGTGTGTTTTTCTGTGTTTGTGTACAGGTAGAGGCCTTGCGACGAGCTGATCACCCGCCCAAGGAGTCTTACCGAATGTTTAAGATCTGGTAAACCGAAGTGAAACGGAGAGTTTCATGGAGGTAGGCCTAGGCCCAAATTGGGGCTGTAGCGCCACAGAAAAAAAAATCCCTGTAACAGGCCGTACAGGTCTTTAGAGTTGTGAGACGGCGAGACTCCCACATCTTCTAGACATTCGGCTCACAGATGGCGGTGAGGTTGTCAGACTTACGCTCGGGCCGCCCTTTACCCCCCCCCCCCGGCANCTGGTACTCATTTCTGTTAGAGGCTGAGTCAACTCTGGGGCCATAGTGCGGCTGGAAGGATTAGGTCAATTGAAAAATCTGGGTACTTTTTTAATCCAAAGTAAAATCCAGTTCTGTAAGATGGTCTGAAGATAGGGATGGTGTTATCTCCAGATATCCGACGATACCACAGATACAACCACATCGCCCGACATAGTATTGGCAGGCCTCTGATATTTCCAGTTAGGTGGAGCTTTACCTCTACTCCCTCATACGTCTTTCCTCTTACTTAAGCATAGCGAAACTTCATCTTCCTACTGTCCGAAATAAATTTCTAACCCGCGTTTTCACAGTTGTCTCTTATTACATAATATCGCGTTATTTTCTTAAGATAATTTTCATGTTTGTTAGCGGTGGGTAACATCACAATCGACGTAGGTTAGCAACTTTGTGCTAATTGACAAGGGAAGAGGAAGGAAGCTGAAAGCTTAATGTGTATATGTATACGTGTGCGCTCGCGCGGATATGTGTGCGCGCGCACGTATGTAAAGACAACGTTTTTTTATTAAAAGATTCTCAATTATTATCCATTTAGGACTGATACAGAAAGACTCATAGAATTGTGCAGTACGTATCTGTGAATGTTCAAGTACAGTTTCCTTTTCATGTAAGACGTTTCGGATTTATTGTCACCCAAAACATGAATATATATGCTTTATAACCACAAGTCACTCACTCATAAGCAAAGAAAAAGAACTGATTTCTAAGAATTTTCGTCATGTAATAAGTCTTATTTCTGAAAATTGATTCTTTTCATTTTTTATTAGCACGGCCTTACAAACTCTTTCGTCATAAGGACACGATTGAGGGTCGAAGAACAGATGTCCATGAAACCGATAAATAACAAGTCGAAAAAAAAAAAGGGGACAGAGATGGAGAACACTCATCAATAATTTCCTTCCGAAGTACGTTTAGCAGAAATCAATAACCGAAACTATAAGACCGTGTATGACACTGTCTACTTAGTGTCTTTCTATTGGCTTATTATAACAGACTGGTATTATTGAAAAGAACGTTCCTGGAGGATATTGGCATGTAAAGATAAGGAGAGTGGAGCTGTTGCGAGTGGGGTAATTTATGTTTCACTGTAATAACTAGTTGGCTGTCTTCTATGAGAACCCAGACATTCAGCCCCACTAAACTACACGCTTGCCAACAAAAATCCCGTATTGAACCATTTCAGTTAATTTTTCGTTGAAGCCCCTTCAGCTCCATTGTAACATTACCTTACCGTGTATGTTTATTTTCCTCAAATGGTCGAATTTGAAGAGTATTTTCTCTTTACGCTATTTGCCAACTACATATCATCTGCTGATATTTGCTAGCAGTGAATGACATGGGAGGGTGATTATGAAAGTGATCAGGATGACAATTGTTCATGGCAGATTTTAAGGAACAGTTGCAGAAATTGGAAAGACAAAGGGTGCTATAGCCTAGAGTCTGAAGGAACACGTCCCCAATGTAAGTGTACGCTTCTGGAAAGTTCTTGGTTTAAGTGAGACCGAACCGAAAATAATCCAATGTTTTTCAGTTTTTGAGAAAGCGATGGTACGTGAAAATGTCGCAGGTTCTGCAGGGTGGATTGACACTGCATATTCATGTGATGTACTTCTTTGGATAAGTATCAGTGACCTTGCAGCACAACGACTTCTTGACATTTACTGTAAGTTGAGCCGGGATAACGTAGTCAGTACAGCGACTGGCTTCGGGCTGGACGACAGAGGGTTCGGAGTTCGAATCCTAGTAGTGTTAAGACTTGTCTCACCATCGTCCAGACCGGCTCTGGGGCCCTCCCAGCCTCCTATCGAATGGGTACCAGGGACTTTTTCCCCGAGGGTAAAGCGGAAGGGCATGAAGCTGACCACTCACCTCCAACTAGTGCTGAGGGCAAGAATATACATTCACTCCCCCATACGCCTTCATGATATAGTGTTTAGTTAAGCACAGGGACAATTTTATTTTTTTTCGCTTTTTACTTACGTAAGTTGAATTTATTTACCCGACAATCTACCTAAATGTGAAGGTGTAATGTGTTATTTACTGTTATTTTGCGAAGAAAGTTAAATGAATAAACCAATTATGCCTTTAACTGTATGCATCTTTACGTGCACTATGGCATTTGAACTCGTACTACTTGAAATTAAGTCTAAGATAATGGATCCGTGAGATAAGTGATAGATATACAGGTATATCAACCCATTGTAAGGCCTCTAGCATCCCAGGACATCACAGAAAATGTGCATCAGTATGTCTCTTCCACGTCAGGAGTAAAACTCACGATGCAAAACGAAAACCGCTACTGTTCAACTCTGTGCTTTTTCTCTGATGAAAGAAGTTATTTTTTCCTTTCGTACTCAGTATAAGTTTCTTTGCTTTACTACGTCTCGTCCTTTATTATTAAATAGCAAATAAGTGTTTTAAGTGAATCTCCACTTCAGTGATTTTGTTCAGTACAGATCAAGAACCATTTTCATTCTACGCCCAATATATCTCGGTTACAACACTGACCCTTCCGGTCTGAGTTAATTTTGTGTTTGAGATTAGTGAATGATGCCTGTCCCGCCATCTGTCAACTGTTCTCTCGATTTGTTGCTCTCAAAACTGGAAATTAAAAATTAACCTTGAAGTATTCTTACAGAATTATGTTTCTTTAAGTAGAAACTAAGGTTAAAGTGTACACGTAACACAGAAAGCATTTTGCTTACCTTCGCCATGTTTAGCACCCAGAATATAATGGCGAAGAATAAACTTTTTCTTGACGTAGAATTGAACCGTAAAGAATCCGTGTCTTCCACAAAAAAAATGACTACTTCTGAGTATTATTGCTAGTGAGGTGGGACTACTTCTGAGTATTATTGCTAGTGAGGTGGGACTACGTCTGAGTGTTATTGCTAGTGAGGTGGGACTACTTGTGAGTATTATTGCTAGTGAGGTGGGACTACTTCTGAGTATTATTGCTAGTGAGGTGGGACTACTACTGAGTATTATTGCTAGTGAGGCGGGACTACTTCTGAGTATTGTTGCTAGTGAGGTGGAACTACTACTGAGTATTAATGCTAGTGGGGTGGGACTAAGTCCCTTGTACTGCGGCCACTTCTGGTCTATTGTACCATACTTCTGAGCAAGTCAAAGATTCATGTTCTCCGCGTCATCGGGAAATCGAAACTCGCTCTTCTCTAGGGTCTAAATATACTCTAGCGGCAATATAATAAAGGAGAGACGCAGTTCGTTTATTCCTGTGAGATCCAGTTAAGTATTGTCAAAATGAGAGCCTTCTAGCCTTTGATTCGGTTCAGTGTCTGGAGTTACCCATTCACTAAATGAATTTAAACTAAACTTACTAAACTTACCACATACTTCACTCCAAAATCTTCGTTTTGAAACCGTATCTCAGTCAGTTAAAACAATTGCCCAACTTCAAGATAAGAACAAAAATGAAAATGTTGACTCGTATCAATGTGTCATCCTTAGGAACATAGCGACGGTTTAATGAGATTGCTATGAAGATGGAGACAGTAAAGATCTCCGAAACGTCTATATAAAAATTTGGCGTAATCACTCAAAATTTCTATCAGACTGGGTTCATTCGTGGGATTTTGGTCTTTTGGTTCGCGGATGAGCGTTACTGATTATTAATTCATTTAAGATGCTCTATCAACTTCCCGCCCCAGCGCCACTTTGCCCCCCAAAAATCCCACTTGACTAGACCCCGGGATCGAACCCAGGCCGCCGAGGTTGGAAGCCAGCGACTAGCCGCTTGAGCTATGACGCGTCCAAGCTTACGAGTTAGTTGTTGTCAGAAGGACTGAGTGAGTCTCTTGAGATGGCAGTCGAAGGTGCTGGAAAGGAGGGAATTAGGCAGGACAAATAAGTGTGTACTGCAGTGACAGACTGATAAATCCGTTTCCAGGATACGGCTGGAGAAGATTGAGAATTCTAGTGCGTGTGTAACAGTGAACTGTGAAGTGAGTAGATCAGCGGTAACGATGTATCACTTGTAGTTCTGAATGGTTTGTATCCGGTGTCAATAAATCCAATCCATACCCCGTCTAATAGTCACACAACCCTAATATGTGAAAATATCTAACACAACATGGCTCTCCAATACGATATTGTAGTTCGATTAGAAGGCGAGAATTTCTTGACCAGCTGAGGTTCTGGCAAGCTTTCAAGAAACAAGTGTTTAGTTTGGGAAAGTCTGACTTTCCCTCAGTGGGAGCTGTGTTACTAATTTTTTTTTTTAATTTTAAGGTTGTAATTTTATGTTTGGAATTTCTTTTTGGATATCCATAGGAATTCCTTATTTGTGTATCGAGATACATTGGGGGGATGGGCCTATTATTTTCTAATTTACACATACCCGGTAAGTTCCAGCGTACTGTAAAGGATTAACGTGGGTGTGAGTATTACTGGTCTTCCTGTCCAGTTGCTAAGCAAGAGGGATGCTGTCCCTCCGTAACAAGATTTATATTTCTAGTATATTTCCATATTTGTACTTCTTCCTCTGTTGCATTTTATAACATGTAATTTGTGTACTTGTTGAGTTATCGACCTTGAAAGGCACTAATATAGACAGAAGAGCTGTAAAGTCACAAAGACGGAGACCCCACGTGGCGTGTCGGAGTTTGAACTTCTCCAGAAATCGCTCCATGGGGTGACGTGATTCCAAGTCCCGCGATGGTTGACTCGCAAGTTGCTATCGGATACTTCCATAAAATAAATCTGGTTTCTTAGGCCTTACATTTCAAATGAAGTGCATCGATAAAGTCTGTAGGCCCTACTAGTCCTATACTTGGAGCCGTGATACCCCGGATACTGATTATACGACAGGGCTTCGATTCCAGGAAAGGACATTGTAATTATTCGGCCACTCTCCTCTGGAGAAATCCCCGCCTATTTTCCATGTCAAGCTTGCTTGGAGTTCTGCCTCCACGCATCACTACTCTTATAGCTTTTTGATTAGGCACATTATTATTTTTTCCTTTGGCGCTACGGCCCCAATTTGGGCCTTGGCCTACCTCCATGAAACTCTCCGTTTCAGTTCGGCTTAGTAGATCTTAGATATTCGGTAGGAGTCCTTGGCCGGGTGATTAGCTCGACCTCTATCTGTACACAAACACAGAACATCCATGCTCTGAGTCGGATTCGAACCCACGATCCTGGTTTCGGAAGGACCGAAAACAGTGCATGCCTTAGACCGCTCGGCTACTGTGGTCGTCGTAGGCGCAGCATAGCATCGTCTTTTTTATTCTGACGTTGCTTCCAGATGTTTGCTTGTGGCAGTCAGCAAATGTCATGGCCTCATATTCTGGATGGTTCAAATGTCTATCCTGACTGAGATGTTTGTGGTTTTTGTCAGTTCCTCCATACAGTACCTCAAGTTTGGCCACTACCACTTCCTTCTGTATAATTCCCAGTTCATTACGCGATGCAGCGATGTGCAGCATAATCTTGGCTATTTAAAAGTAAAGCATAAATTATAAATAAAATGACAGCGTGAAGAGTTCTTTCCTTTGGGGTATAACGTCTTGTAGCCCGATGAAAGTCAACCGATCTTTATGAGAAGTATATTACGTTCATCTTCAGCGTCGAAGACTAAGCAAAGAATGAAACAAGCATGAGCTGTGCATTGCCTTCGACCAATAAGAAGGAGACAGTATGTTCCTTCGAAACTTTGGTTCACTTTCACCGGGCTACAGGACATAACCCAGAAAGACCCTTATGAGAAATTCATATCCAACAAAATTGTAGTATGGTTTTGAATTGTGTAGGTCAGTAGGAGTGTTGCGAAAGGAGACTTTCCTTGTAAGTCATGCTTTATGACTATACTATGGCATCGGTCCAGAAAACCGAGATTAACGGCCGTGGGAATTCGTTGCCCTGACCACGCGACACCCTCTATCCACAAAAGTTGGCACTAACTTCGCCGACAAGCGGCGGTCGCTCGGTCGGTATAGTTAGCTTGCGGAGTAAAGGCCACAGAGTTCATGGCATTCACCGAAAACTGCGGTTGATTTGTCAACACTTCTGCTTTGTATTCTGGAGATCTAGTGTTCGAGTGTTCGCCTACATATCCTGACAGCTTCTTCACTGGTTTCCTCGACCCCTCTAAATATTCCTGGGGTTAACATCTTAACAATCACCACAATCACTTCCTTTTTCGTCCTCCCTGACATATACCTCAGACTTACGCTCTCATTGGAGGCGATGTAGCTTATGTAACGTCGTTGCATAAAGTGCGAAAATTATCCTGTGACTCGCCCGGAAGAACTTGGGAAAACCGCTGAAAAAGAAATCAGATTAACAAGTTTCCGGCTGGGATCCGAACTAGGTACCTCTCGATTGCTAATCAGAGTGTGTTCCAACTTGCTCGGTTGGGTGAGGCGTGACAGATGACAAATGTTCATTTATTGAATAGACCCAGTGGTCTTAGATTAGGACTCGGAACAGGCGTTTGAGGTGAAACTCGTGTACTCATGCATATGTTGAGTCAGTCATATCTCCTGTACAGGTTATTCACTTTGTGTTTGTGCCACAGCCCACCCTCGTCACTGCTATTGTGCTAAAATAATTATCACTCATCGAATTTTTTTAAACACTTGTAATTTATGTTCTTATTTGAAAGTTTGAGGCCGTGTTTTACGCCCATACAAATAAACTGGTAAAACTATTGAATAAAGCAGTCTTTTGGGATTTGGCACCGTGTATATTTGGTGTTAACCGACGTTTCGGAGGAACGTATCGCCTCCATCTTCAGGGTAGAAGAAAAAATATAAGAAATCTGCAAGCGAAGAGACCGTGAAAGCCTCAAATCTTACATGGTAAAACTATTGTCTGCAGTACAGTAACTGCTTACGGACTTGGATTTGGGTTCGATTTCTCCCAGGAGCAGAGAATTTTGCCTACTCCACAATGTCCAGACCTGTTCTGGGGTTCACCCAGCCTCATGTCCTTTGAGTTCTGGGGCCTCTTTCCACGGGGATAAAGCGGCCGGGGCTTGAACCTGACTTATCACTTCCATCTAGTGCCAAGAATGTGAATGCGTGTCCTGCACTTCACGTCTACACTTCTGGTGTCAGTATGGTCCTATACTTATAGGAGTATCACATGTCAGTCAGAAGCTTGTGAAACCATAAGTAGGTTATGAGCACTATGTGTAATTGTTTAACAGGCAAACGCAAAGCTGTCCCTAAGCAGAGATGCATGACATGAAGACGAACAGTGGATCATATCTCGTCACTTCATAGCACATACGTGTTCGAACCTTGTGAGGGCACAGTTTTTAGCCTACTTTTCTTATTTTGAAGAAATAAAAGGAGGCTTATGAGATAACCTTGCTGTCTATGTGTCCCCCCATCCTTACTAATGTATATTATGAGATTACCTTTCTCTCTGTGTCCCCCCTCCCCAAATGCTTTCGTTTTCTATGCCATCCGTGTCGTATGAAAGGAAATACAGTCTAAGACTTATAATCTTGAGATCTATGAGGAATGCAGAAAGTCGGAACCATTAAAGGCGCGGCAGCAGGAGGAGAAACACGAATAAGCAACTACTACCTGAACATTCAGTACATCTTCTGTAGTGGCTGTGCAAGCTCCAAGTCACTGTCTTCATCATACTCAGTGTTAGTTTTGCTGCTGAAATGATGCTTTGCAGTGTAGAGATACAAGCACAGTTGCCTTGGTTCAGTTCAGCTGAGTACAACACAAGTACGCTAGCCGCCAGTATGCTCTAAACTGGTTCTATGCACAGTACGTATGTCCCTTCCCCCTTGTCCGTCTCTTCTTCCCTCACCCAGCAAATATCAAGATTGCATCTCTGTCAGTAGGTGAGCAGCTCTTCCCAGAACTTATTGTTGGTATTCATTTCTGCGAATAGAATTCACCTGAAGCTGGAAAAGAAGGGAGTGTGAAAATAAACATACTTAGGACTACAAGAACTATTTATGTTAATTTCAACTACTTAGTTCTTGTCAGAGTACGCCTGTACAAATCCTGAACCCACACACTGAATAAAGGGAAGGGGTCAGGCCGACCGTACCTCTGGAGAAAGACCTCACGGTATCATTGGATAGGCTGGTGTACCCCCACAGCGGCCTTCGACGCAGTGATAATGAGGAGAAGCCCTTGAAATAACTTATTTTTATATACAAGTATATTTATTAGCAATCACAATTAAATACATTCTTTAAGCTAATTTGCTAATTTAAACACCGTCCTCGTGTGCTTATTGTATCGTGATGAGGGCTCCTCCAATGAGAGATCCTCTTCAACCATCAAGTGGATCTGCTGCCCATAATTTCTTTAACCTTCTTCATTGTTGTTCCAGTAGGAGCTGCAGTAATGTATTGCTGTGGTGTCCTAGTTTATCATGATGTTTTATGCTTTTTTCTTGGATGACTTCTTTGATGAATGATACATTGAGATCGTCATGTAGGGTCTGATTAGTCACATACCAAGGTGCATTTGTGATCATCCGCAGTATTTTGGACTTCCTTCGTTGCATTATGGCTATGTTCGATTTACTCGCGCATCCACATAGTTCGATTCCATAGGTCCAAATAGGCTTTATGGTTATCTTGTAAAGAAGTACTTTACTATCTAGCGATGTGCTGGATTTACTTCCAATGATCCAATGTATGTCTTTTACTTTTAGGTCTACCTGTTTTTTTTTGGCTATATGCTGTTTCCAAGTAAGCCCGGAATCCAGGTGGAGTCCAAGATACTTTACTGCTGATGATTGTGGAATTACAGTATTATTTATGTGTACGGCTGGGCACTGGCCCTGGCCTCTCACTACAAAAGCTGAAATATTTAACTTATAATTAGTTGAAGCAAATACACCACAAGCTATAGGCCGACATCTTATGATCAAAGTAAGTGTTCGCCCATGTCTTGTCAGTCTTTTATTAATTAAATATGCGCTGTTGTAATAGTCGTCACGAGAGGCAGCACGTGTCACGTAATGCAGGACTCTTGATCAGGCATGTGGTTGACTAAACTATTCATGTGGGTATTCATCACTTTGTGCTTGCCCGTAAACTCGATAACCATAGAGTTTCTAACGATTTCTTAGCCGCATATGCTCTGCTAAATGTGTTTCCCACTATGCATCAGAATGTTCTACACATGAAGTATCACATAGGCTTTATCGTGAAAGTGGTTAAAACCTCTCGAATCTTGCTGACTTTCAGTGTGGCAGGCCTGTTTTTAGTTTTGATGCCCGACGTACGAATTCATATAGGTTTCGTCATAATGGCCAATGGATGGCTCTTGTGAACCCGGTAATGAACCGTCGTGTTCTATAAAATTTTGGAAAGTTTTTCAGTAGCTGCACAACTGACGGCTTCTCAGGAAGGGCTCACCTCCATGAAGTTAGTTCGTCATGACGGATTTCACGAAGCAGAAACTGACAGTCTTCTAGTTTAGTTGGACAAGAATTTCCCATCCTTTTATAGCAATCGAAGATTCCTTACCGTGTTCACAAGAGCCCGCCACTGGTCCGTATCCTGAAAAGAAAAGTCCGTTGAAGTCCGCAGCCCTTTAGAACATTTCAAACGCCGGATTTTCACGGTGAGGGGTTGACCTCCCCGATCATCTTAACCCACGGAACAGGTTATCTCAGATGACAGTGCCTTTCACTTGTATACTGGAGGCACTTACCTATACAGCCGGTCATAGTAGCCGCGCTGCCTAAGGCATGAACCGTCTTTGCTCGCTCGTACTCTGAGATCGTGGGTTCGAATCCCACTCAAGGCATGGATATTTGGTATATGCGTTTATTCTGTTTGTGTTGGCTTGTGTGTATATGTAGCGGCCTTGCGACGAGCTGATCACTCGTCCAAGGAGTCCTACCGTCTGTGAAAGATGATTACGGAACTGAATAAGAGGCCTGGGCCCTGAATGGGCTGGAAGAGCTATTGAAAACAAAACTATACTCCTACACCTCTTCCTCCGTACGCCTTCATGGCGTTGTGCTTAATTAGTTAAGCACAGAGACAGCTTTACCTTACCTACTTAGATTCTCGGCTGGATCGCTGATTCTTTATGCTAAGGCTTCTGGTGGTTTCTCTTATTTCCCCAGGGATCTATAGGCCCTGACGTAAGTTGTTCTAGCCCAAGCCTTCAAGTTCGCCGCTTGTAATCGGTATCTTGACTAGTTAGTTAAAGCTTGTAATCAGCAGTAAATACAACGTCGTTAAATAAGTGAAATGGATTAAAGGTACTAGCTTTTGATTTCAGCTCAGTTTCATGGTATATTGATTTTGTTAGTGGTAGTGTAAACGAATGAGCTGATAAGGGCGTGTGATACGAAATGTGTGTGTGCGTGCGTGCGTGCCTGTGCGTGTGTGTATGGTTGGGGGACTGTGAAATATTGTCCTGTACCGGTGAAGGATACACACCGTTTTCATTTCAGATACCTGACAGCCTGAAGAAATTTCACAGTTATTTAGGCAGTCAAATTGAACATTACAATTCTAGGCCTCTTAATAGTTCTGCATGGTGCATTAGCCGGGTTCGAACCCTGCCTCTTATTTTTTAAAATCTCTGTAAGCCCATAAAATACAAGAGTTCAGACCAACCTAAAGTTTCTTAACATCAGAGAACAGCACATAAAAAACGAATAAACACCAATGTTCCAAGCTGGTTTCGAACACGCGGTTAAGTGATTTAGCCACACAGCAGCTCAAATGGATTTACAACTTTCACTTTATTTCCGAGGGCAGCTTCGAATACATTTTTATATATCGTTTGATAATTTTAATTAAAACAGTCTTTATTGTGTTGCTTTTTTATATTTAGGTCTGTATGAATATGTACTCGACGCTTATGTATAAACATTAGTAGACTAAAAGGAAGTATGCACAAAATGTTCCATTTGAAGAGAACTATATAATTCGTTAACACTTTGTGTGACGCAAGCGAAATATCCCGCTTAGAATCACTGGCTGTTCTTGTCTAAGTTGTGTTTCAGAATGTAAGTGAAAGAAACGTGAACATAAGGCCTTCCAGCAGTTTTAAGGTAAACATGTATGATGTTTCATCAATGGGAATTATGAGTCGCCTTGTAAACATAAACCTGCTATACAGTTAAAGTTTTAAAAACATCACAGAAGTACGACGTTCCACAGATACACCATATCAAATTCACTATTACATGTGTGTGCCATAAGGAATGAAGTGTGTTGAAAGACTTCAGCCAGTTTCTGGGTGTCGTAAACATTCAAAGACGATTCTCTAGGCTCGGGGAAAGATTTCCATGACAAAAGTCGTCATATTTCTACTAATGGCTGAAGCATCTTAATGGAGGAAACTGTATTTCGAAACATTTTTGTGTTTCTGACATAAAGTTGCTCAAACAGGTTCGTCTTGTAATCCGGCTAGTAAATTATAGCAGGAATCTCTTTAAATTCTTTTAACAGTGCTTTGTAATTAGTTTTCCGGAACTATGCAGAAAGCAGTTCGTAGCAGCATCTCCGGCTGTCACACAGAATTACTGGGGTTTTGGACTTTTCCCATCGTCCGGAATTTTATGTAATAGAGAACACGAGTCCAGTGATTGACATTAGCTCTTTCTAAGGGGCCCAACTGAGTAGGTGTCTTCCTTTCTCACCTGAAGACGGAAACAGATCCAGTTTCCGAAACGACGTGTCCTCTATTACATAAAATTCCGGACGATCGAAAAAGTCCAAAACCCCAGTAATTCTGTGTGTCATCCACCATTGTCAGAACCCTTTAGAGTCTACAACTCCAGCCGTGTTCTAAATGTAAATGTACTCGTATATTACGAGTGTTACGATTGTACTTAAATTTGAGACTTGTAGCGTAAATACACTGAATATGAGGGAAAGCCACATTGTATGTGTATTTATTTGTTCTTATCATTAATCTGTATAATTTGACTGAAATCAGGGGCTAACAGTCGTTGACTTTTCCAAAAGCAGCCTCCTTCTGAACAACAGTATATAATTGTGATTCGGCCCATGTGGACTGTGAACAATTGTGATTGTATTCAGGCGATATCAGGTTCGAATCTCATCCGGAACACCGACTACCCCGAGTTAGGTTTTTCGTGGATTTACTCAGTCCCTCCAGGTGAATGCCAGGATATTACCTTGAAATAGGTCATGGCCTCTTCTTTCCACATCTTCCAAATTCATTATTCATTAATGACGCTTATTGCCAAAGCTGCTGAGGACATCGTTAAATTATTATTATTATTATTATTATTATTATTATTATTATTATTATTATTATTATNAACGCACAGAAGTTAGGACATCCACCCACTCAGGATGCACCCATTAATCCTATTCTTTTACGCGATAGAATGAAATTGCAAATAAAAACCTATCTGACATTCTCGTGTTCACCTCAGTATTTTGACACGAACGAAAATTTTGCGCTTGAATACGTTCACATATTGATAGTTCTGTTTGGATTATAACTTTTATTGCATCGCCTCTGGGAGTAAATATTGTTATAAAATAGAACAAGAAGCAGAATGATCTAAAAGGAATCACTCAAAATTTTACATCTGAAACGTGAAGCAAATTATGTAGGTCACTTTTGTTAGTATGTCACTTCTTAATTTTAACAACTATAAAAAACAGAAGGCATGATGTGTACCAGTGTATGAAAGGAAGAGGCGTAACGAAATATAGGCCTACTTCTTTGTAAAAACTTTTAATAAACACTCTTTTTAAAAAAAAAATGTTATAACTGTGAACCATGTTTTAAGCTCTGCAGCAAGTGTAAAATTAATTTCTTTTTGTAAGATTTGAGGCTTTCACGGCGGTGACTATGAAGAAAGCAGTCTTCTGGGATTTGGCACCGTGTATATGTGGTGTTAACCGACATTTCGGAGGAACGTATCGCCTCCATCATAGCTGTGTATATTTCCAACAAAGTCTGCCTTTACCGGTTTTCACGGTCTCTTCGGTTGCAGATTTCTTATATTTTTTCTTCTACCCTGAAGATGGAGGCGATACGTTCCTCCGAAATGTCGGTTAACACCACATATACACGGTGCCAAATCCCAGAAGACTGCTTTCTTCATAATGGATCCTTGTTTAACCGTCATATAGTTTGTGTATGAAGTCGTTTCCCTCGGCAGGTATTGGTGTTATCTGCAGTCTGGAGACGTATCTTTGGCCTTACGCAAGTTAACCTGCCAGATTGCGAAACTAGTGCAAGGGGCATACAGTACGGGCCCTTGGTTGATTGGCAGCACGTAACAAAGTGCAACAACACCAGCAACTCTTTAATGGGCTTACTGTACCTTAACGTTTTACGATATGGGTCTATTCGTAGAGGCTATGTATACACCGCTCTATATTTACACGGAAACTTACGGAGAGAGTATAACAATTTGTAATCTTAACATATTATTATACGTGTAAAGAAATTCAGTATTCGTACATTCCGAAATAAAAACTGCCCCATGATTGTTTTGATGTTCCGTTTACACCGCTGTTATGCTGGACACTACTCGTTAATCCATTTTCATTTTACGGTTGTGAAACTTGGTATCGGACCCTGTATGAAGAACGTAGTGCCCAGGAGAGTACTTGCACCTCAGAGGGAAGAAGGACAGAGAGTGGCCACATTTACGCGACAAGGTGCTTGATGATTTGTAATTTTCACTGTATACTGTTACTTACTTATGGAGCTGAGCCCTTCTTGAGGAGAAGCCAAATCTGCAGCTACTCAAAGAGTTTCCCAGCATTTTATGGAACCCGAAGGTTCATCACCGTGTTCACAAGAGCCCTCCAGTGGTCCCTATCCTGAGCCAGATCAATCCAATCCTCTCTAAGATCCATTTTAATATTGTCCACCCACCTACGCCTTGGTCTTTCCAGTGGTCTCTTTCCTTCTGGCTTTCCCGCCAATTACCCATATGCATTCCTTTTCTCCCTCGTTCGTGCTACATGTCCTGCCCACCTAATCCTCCTTGACTACCGTATACTATTATGGTGATTAAATAAATTAAGGAGGATTAGATATGTAAGTGGGAGCCGGGATAGCACAGTCGGTATAGCGACTCCCTACAGGCTGGACTACGGAGGGGTCGGAGTTCGAGTCCCGGTAAGGTAAAGAATTTTGTCCACATCCAGACTGGTTGTGGGGCCCATACCGCCTCCTTTCTAAGGGGAAAGGGTTAATCGGGTGGGGCCTGAAGCTCCCCACTTACCTCCAACTAGTGCCGAGGTCAAGAAAATGTGGATTCATGTAGCCACTCCCACAGAACGCCTTTATGGCGTAGTAGCTAATTAGTTAGATATGTTAGTCGTATAGCACGCGTTGGAGAAACGTATACAGTATGCTTCAAAGTCAGCCCACATTTCATAATTTTTATATAGACCTAAGTTTTTCTCTCCGGTTAGGATTTGAAGTTGTATTTGTGTGGAAGGTGGCCATTTTGAGTAACCCAAGCTGTGAAGCAGTATTTGTATTTGTGAGTTTGTAAAGATATTTCTGAGGGAAGTCATGTAAAGTAATTAAACGATGAGTTTAATGAATGTTTACCTAATTTAAAGTGTCCTGATTTTCGCCCCATTCCATATAAAGGAGTTGTCGCAAATCCTGAAGAGAAGAGACAATTTCGGAAATGTATGCTTAGATGGGAGAATAATATTAAAATGGGTCTTAAGGAAATAATGAGGGTGTGGACTGTATTAAACTGCTTCAGGATAGAGGGTAGTGTTGGGCTGCAGAGAACACGGTAATAAATCTTTGGGTTCCGTAAAGGACGAGAAATTTATTCAGTCTCTCTGCCACCGTTAGCTTCTTAACAAGAAGCCTGATCCATGCAGTTTATTAGTCGAGTCAGATATATTTAATATCGTATATTTACATGACGTCTTTGGACTTGGCTCTGTTACTTTCTTCAGTTGACTGGTTTTATTACAATATGTTGATGTATACGTCTGTTCCATTTTTACTCCAATGAGGCAGGAATTAACATACACGATTATTACATGGACGGTTCCTGGTTCCGGTCTCTAATATCGACAACAAGAACAATGCTTGTATGTCGGTATAATGGCGGCCAAGTGAACACATTAGGTAGTGTAAGTTAAATAAGCAGGACTGATCTGCTTTGCGTTATTGCAGTGTAATGAATCAATCAGTACCTATTAGAAACTTTTACTGTATCATTATTATAATATTTTAGGCTTTCACGCATTGAATTCTTTTAGAGGGCTGCTACACAAAGAAGTATTTAAAATTATTTTAGAATTAAGTTATTTAAATCGCTCTGAATTATTTGATATTGAGCTCAAGTGAAGTTTATAATCTCTTTTTCTTTCTTAAATTCTTTCAAATAACTTCGCAGTATATGCCCAGACGTACGAGTACAGTAGTTATGAAGCAGAGGCGTGAAACTGGCCACTGACATCCATCTAGCGTGTGTCTCTTCTTCAGCCAGTAGTGTTTACAAAGAGAGAAGACAGTGAGACAATTCAATTAAGATAGGAGTTCTAGATGTCCGTTTCTTATAGCATATAATATTTTAATGGCTGAATTCATTGTTTTTAATAAATAAATTGGATTATTTTCTTTCCTACAAGAAATGTCACTTATGAAGAAAGCAGTCTTCTGGGATTTGGCACCGTGTATATGTGGTGNTTACGTGTTTGACCACACTACCGACGTCACCTCTGGACACATTGTTTTCAGTTCCAATCCTGTTACGATATAGACCTATAAGAACTTTTTCCTGCGTTTATGGTCCCCTATTGACGGAGGGACGTGTGTGCTACCATGTGTTTGGACTTTCTCAGCTCCATGTGTTTGGAGTGAACCTCATGTAGAGGCAAGGGGGCTAGAGGGGTGGGGGAGAGGGAATGCAGATGTTCCCTAAAGTCATTCACTGGTTGTAGTAATAGGGGGACTCATCAGAGAGTGTTGTGGTGTGTAGTGACTTCAGTATATGGGTTATTGTGTCGTTATCTTACATCCTGTGTGCAGGCGTCATGCTTCAGACAAAGGAAAGTTAAAACATTTAGTGTTTTAAACACAGTAGTTCTGTTACGAAGGAGAACTCGTTGTGAACAGAAATGAGAGCTTTTAAAAATACAGTATGTTATCGAAGATGCATGCGATTAACAGAAGCGGTTCTTTCCTGCTAACAAGAATGCCCGAAGTCACGTGACTAAATTCTCGAACGAAACAACAAGAAAAAAGAATCAGACAGATGGAAGGATACACAGTTTCACAATAATCCAGCCATTGATACGGACTGGACTGCTGGGATTCAGTTCCCGGCAGGGGTAAACATTTTCTCTTCTCTAAAGCGTCCAGACCGGCTCTGGGACCCACCCAGCCTCTTATCCCATGGGTACCGGTGGGCGATTTCTCTGAGGTTAATTCTCCATGTAGCATTAAGGTCAAGAATGGTGGAGCTATACGTTCTTCCCCTCCCCAAATGTCTCCATGGCACGGTGCTTAATTACTTAAGCACATGAATAACTTTACCTTTATACCTTTACTTTTCTAATCCGTTAATTTTTTTTTTCAATTCTTGATAGGTTATAAGTCTATATGAAGCTGGTCCCAGTAGCCCATAGCCCCCCCAGTTGCCGTGCAGAGGCCAGTCAGTAGCTTGATCGACCATCCAATGCGACCCACAGTTTGTCTGAGTAAGGGCCAGGATGGGCCGCGCCATAGCTCAAGCGGCGGACCGGGTTTGATCCCGGCTCTGGTCAGGTGGGATTTGTGGTGGACAAAGTGGCGCCTGGGGCAGGTTTTCTCCGACTACTTCGGTTTCCCCTGTCAATCTTCATTCCACCAATTGCTCCACAATCACCTTCACCTATCATCTGGGGCTGGTACATTAGGCCAGAAGTGGCCGCAGTACAAGGGACTTAGTCCCACCCCACTAGCAATAAAAAAATAAGGGCCAGGATCGATTTTTTCCGAATAAAACTTATCATTCACTTGTCATCTCCCTATGCATGCTGCATGTCCCCTCTGTCAGCGTACACACATGGGATTGCCACGTCATTGCACTCACTCGATATATTGTCCCTGTGCTTAACTAATTAAGCACTACGCCATGAAGGCGTATGGGGAAGTGGATGTATAGATCCACATTTGCTTGACCTCGGCACTAGTTGGAGGTGAGTGGTCAGATTCACGCCCCGGCCGCTTTACCCCCGGGGAAAGAGCCGCCGGTACCAATTGCATATAAAGCTGGGTGGATCCCAGAGCCGGTCTGGACGACTTGGAGAAAAGAAAATTCTTGACCCGAACTCGATTTAAACTTCAACCCCTCGGTCGTCCAACCCGTAGCCAGTCGCTATACCGTCTATTATGTCCCTGCTCCCCCAGTAAAGTATAGCGAATACCGGTTAATATTTTAATTTTGTTTTAGTAATAACAGCGCAGTTAATTTGGGGTGAATCTGTTTGTTTGGTGAGAAGTTTTGATATGTACAGTTGCAGTGCCAACAACTGGCAGTCGTGAATTTACCGATCCTATAATATGGAGAATGATCCAGGAAGTGGCAGAATTCGGACTGTTTAAAATTAAAACTTCTTGTTTCATTTGTTTGCAAGGAAATGTGTTTAGATCTCCTCAGGGGAAGGTACCAAATATCATAATAACTATCTTCTTCCTCCAGACGAACTCTCTCCTTCTGTGTGTGTGTCTCACACACGCACGCACACAGAGTCACTTGCAGTCGTGTTACAAAAATTCGCTTCTTTATCTACGAGTAAAATAGACGAACTCTCTGTGGTACGGAGTACTAACGCCAATAAATTCGCAGCCATCAGGCTGTATAATAAATAATAAAAAAGAAGTTATAAAAACAAGAGATCCGCTTGAAATAAAAATGAATGTGACAAGGCAAGTGGGCGGAGAATTTTTTTGAAGGCGGGTCCAGATCAGACAGGTGGGTTCGGAAGAGGCAGTGTGTAGGAGCTAGTGAGTGCATAGTGCTGCAATAGTTTGTGCCGGAGAGCAGTACGTCGAGATACAACTACTGGCGTTGCAGAGTCGAATTACAGCTGAGGGGCGGAGCGTACCGGGATCAGGGGGCGGATCGGGGGCGTGGAGTATATTACCTCCGCCCTTTCACTAAAACTCAAATCTTGTCCCCCCACTCAGTCTTGTCTGTCGTGTGAAACGTTTGCTCCTCGCAACATGATCCAGACACGTTCGTACGAATATTGATGTGCAGGACTTTTGATGTTGGACGGAGATAAAGAATACTGGATGTGCGCTTGAATTGAGGGGGGGGGGAGACAACAAGAGAAGGATAGAGAAGTTGACTTTTTATATTATTACGAGATTATAAATCGTATGTCCATATGGTTTATATGATGGTAATTTTATCATTTGATCCTGAAGATATATACACAGAGGAACGGATTTTAGGGGCAGAAAATCGGGAGAAAGTGGGGGTAAGCTCACTTGATCCATGTTTGCAGCGAATTTTGTTGGTTAACTCGCAGAGAATTTGCAGTGCTGACAATCTGATTCCATAGTTGCTAGTGTCTCGGCGTCAAGTCTGACGTACTCTGGTTCGAAACCCGCGTTAACTATGTTTTATCAAATATTTCTTACGTATTGTGTTGAATCACAGGTTTTGTTTTACAGTGGATTTCTATTACATCATATAATTTTTCTTATTTCTTCAGAATTAATTAATATCTGATTAAATATACGGGCTATACTTCATAAGATATACGCTCCTTCATAATGCTATGAGCTTAGCTATAATCAGGAATAAAATTATAAAGTAAACACATAAAACAGGGAAGAGTGGGAGACATCATTGCTTCTTAAAATGCTTCAGTCTAGCAGGAACTGTACTTCAGTGATTTTACTAGTTATTCGTTTCTCTGTGAAATTTTCACCAATGGGCTGCTTGTTCTTACTTCGCTACGGTTGCAGATCGCAAACTGGACGTTTTTACACAGTGAATTCTAATTGAAATATTTGTAGCCTTGCATATGGTTGGAGTGGCGGCGGGCAAGCGCAGGGTATGTAAATCTACAGAATTTCGCCGGTAGGCCATGTTACTAAATGGTCTTCAAGCATCAAACCTGAATAACTTTTTAAAGCCCACTGCTTTTCTGTGTACAACCTTCTGCAATATACTAAAGTGCTGCATTCTGCCCACAGAATATATTTGTGTGTTTCATGTGCTTCTCAGAATAACAGCGATTATTTCACTAATCTGCATTGACAAGTTTATCTTTGTTCCGGTCATTACCTAGCAACGGCTGTTGTATATATACTTATTTTGCGGTTGTTGCCTAGCAACGGGTTTACATGCCAAAATGCTATTATTTAGAAGAAACTCTTATCTGCTAATAACGAAGTCCACATCCTAACCCTTTCAATTTTTCTCTTCCTAAACATTTACCCTCCCTCGAACATACCTCTACGAGAAGAAACAGCGGACAATGCCTAGGAACCTTCAAAGCGAGAAAAATTTATATTTCTTCTTAAAATGTAATGTCTCTTACTACGTCTCTACTTTCTCTATATCTTTCTTTATCTATAATTAATCAAAAAGACAAACTGACGTCTAGGGTGTACCCAGTAGAGGCGTCATGCTGTTGCACTGGCAGATTTTGCCCAGTCCTTATGGTAATAGTGTGGAACAACACGCTCTGAAATTAGCAGATTGAACATTTAGGCCAATAATGATCTGTTGATAAGAATTTCGTGACTAAAAACTTGCGTTACAGAACTCATTGGTCAACTCTATTAATAAGGCCGGCCACTGGACACGATCCATAGTCACTGCCATCGCACTCCAGTGTTCATAACCTGTTTCACTCAAATCCATACCAGTTCTTAAAACAATTCCCCAAGAATATTCTGTACATGTACCTTGGCCTCCTACCTGAGTATGAGTATGAGGACTGGGCCATAAAATCCGACCCTCGCACCTCGACCTTCATTCATCTATTGTGCTTCCCCTTTGGATTAAGCCCTTATTAATCCTACACTTCGTGGCCTCCTGCCCGACCTACATGTCCATTCCATCTTCTCAGACTTCAAGATCCTTAAAATTCAGGGTCCTAGATAGGTGAGTTTTCGTTGGCTTAGTCCAAAGTTGCGTATTTACTTCATCCCTCTACCTATATATAAATATTTTCCTGAATATTATATCCAGGAGCATCTTATAATGTAGGCCAGTATGTTACCATCAGATCTGCGAGTAAAAAGAATACAGCATGTTTTACACCCATCCAAATTTCTGAACTTATAAAATAGTGTACGTATTCATTTCCTTGCCAAATACTTCCTGAAATTTAACTCCATTTGTGGTTCCTACTGTTTAAGAAATGTAAAGCTATCCCTGTAACAGGCCGTGGAGACCCATAGGGTTGTGAGACGTCGAGGCTCCCACATTTTCTAGACAATCGGCTCACAGATGGCGGTCAGGTTGTAAGCCCCCAGGAAGATTCCTGGTACTTATTTCTGTTAGACGCTGAGTCGACCCGAGGGCCATAGTGCGGCTGGAAGGGTTACGTCAATTGAGAAATGCAGTGACCTCATCAGGAATCGAACCCACAACCTTCCGGCTTGTAGCATCGTGCCTGAACCAACTACGCTACCGCATGCCCCTGTATCGCTATATAGCGTCGGATGGCAGAATGGGTAGATGAGCGTTATGGGTCTCCATTAGCAGTTTTTGCATCCTGTTGTTTGTAACATCGATGGTGTTGGGGCCGTCGACACAACGACGAAATAAATTAGTTCATGACATTTTGCAAAAATTGATCCATCTAACCTTGCAATTCAGTAATGATATATTTTCTTTCTTTATTCTTTTACACCTTATGATCGTCCATGGGCACCGAAGCATGTAATGTAACACATAATTAATCGATATATCATATGTATATTAAGCGATTTTATTCAAATAATAACCGGTTTGGTTGTTGTGTCGACTGTCCTAATACTATCGAATGTTAAGGAATTGGAAAGGAATTTGATGGAAGGGATCGTGACCTAATCGAGGATATATCCAGGAATTTGCCTGGAGTTACCAAAGAAAACCACGAAAACTCAGGATAGTCTGTGTCCCGGCCGAGGTTCGAACCGAAATCCCAGATACAAACCTAGAAGGTTACCACTAAGCTAGTCTATTCTCTTATTTTTCTTCCCCTGACATTTTCAGTTCCTAATGCGAGGGCATGTAGCACGAATGGGGAGAAGAAGAATGCATATAGGATATTGGTGGGAAAGCCAGAAGGAAAGATACCACTGGGAAGACCAAGACGTAGGTGGGTGGACTAAAATATATCTTAGAGAGATAGGATGGGATGGTATGGATTGGATTGATCTGGCTCAGGATTTGAGCCAGTGGAGGGCTCTTGTGAACACGGTAATGAACCTTCGGATTCCATGAAATGCTGAGAAGTTCTTGAGTAGCTGCAGATTTGGCTTCTCCTCACGAAGGGCTCAGCTCCATAAGTAAGTAATGCGAGAGTGCAGTGCTGTACCGCGATATCGTGTTCCAAGTATCATGGTTCACTGATTATCCTTAGCGTCTGTCCAACATTTCCAATAAAACAGCGTTTAGAAAGTTGTATGCAGACTGATGGCTAATATGTAGGCTAAGTTGATATATATAAGCATATGTGCTTATATTAAACTTAATTGAATAATCTGATTTCTTGTCTACTACTTTCGAAGACTGATTTATAACAATGTTAATAACATGATTTCGATGTTATGTGTCAAGATACGTAATGAGATTGTAAATTTTGAATGACGGAATGATAATAGACTCACAGTTACGATTTTCCAAAACATTGGCTTGGATGTATACCTACAGTTATGGCCCTGCCATTTCACTAGATTCAATTAATGTTTAGCTACGTTGAAAATTTAATTGCATGACCGGTTGTCTAACTCCCATCGTGGTCATAACCTGGGGGGAGGGGGGGCAGTATATGCTGCAGAATGCGGTATCGAATTTCCAATACCTCATTCCTATTTTTTTGTTGCCCCTTTTCCAGTATTCTTGAGCTAAGATATCTTTAGCGCATTCACATTTTTATTGTCTGCCAAAAGAAGAAAAATATTGTAGATGACAATTCTCAGCCGTTTATATGCGTCCCGCAGGTCATTTTGCGTGACAAGGTATGAGGCCCAAGTTGAGATGGTTAAATGACTTAGAAGCTGAAATAGAAAAACTGTAGATATAAAAAGATGGAGCCGAACACAGTGGCCGCGAGGTCTAAGGCATGAACTATCTTCGCTTGGTCGAACATTAGGATCGTGCGTTCGAATCCCACTCGAGACATGGATGTCGTGTGCCTTTATTCTGTGTTTGTGTTCTTCTGCGTGGAGTTAGTGGCCTTACGACGGACTGATCTCCCGTCCAAGGAGTCCTACCGTCTGTGTATAGGATCAAGAAACTGAAAAAGCGGCCAAGGCCCAACAAAGGGCTGTACAGCCCTAATAATAACAACAAAAGTTGGAAACTAAAAGTTCAAGACAGAAAACAATGGAGAGTAATACTAAGGGAGACTAAGGGCTGTGATGTCAGAGAAAAAAAAGGAGGGGAAAGGAGGAGAAAGATAAAAAGGTAAATTTGTCTATGTGCTTAACTAATTAAGCATTTAGTCATGAAAACGTATGGGGGAGCCCTTTCTTGACCTTGGCGCAAGTTTTTGGTGGAGATTGTATGGAGAAAGGGAGAAAGACTTCATCATAGCCCTACTGTAGGAACAACAAAGCTTATTTTTCCAAGAAATTAATTTTTTTCTATTATGTACCTTTGTACGGACAAAATGCGTCGACACCAATAATAATCAGCAGGCAAACCCAGAGAATCTAGTGTTATACGCGTATTAGTGTTGCATTATTCGTTTATGTTAGTTTTTAAGAGCTTAAGGTTAAGAATTTTTTATGATATGTTGGGTCTATTGGTCAGAATTCCTGACTACAGATCCAGAGGTCCGGGTTCGATTCCCGGCATTACCAGATTTTCTGAGAAGTATTGGGTCTGGAACGGGGTCCACTCAGCCTCATGAGGATAACTGAGGGGCTATCTCAAGGAAATTGCGGATCCGTTCTAGAAACTTGAAATTAACTGCCGTGCGGATTCGTTGCCCTGGTCGCGCGACGCCCTCTATCCGCAAAATGTTGGTACTAACTTCGCCGACAAGCGGCGGTCGCTCGGTCGCTTTAGTTCGCTTGCGTGCTAAAACCACGTAGTTTTTACGAGTATATTTTGTTATTATAATTATCTTGCACAGAACAACGTAGTCTACTGGCGGGAACACGATTATAGTGCAGCAAATCTGGGGAGCTTTTGCATTGAATGCAGGAAAATTTCTGCATAAGTGAATTATGTGTCTGAATTAATTCTTATTTTTGAGACCCCACGCCCCAACCTTTGAAGACTCGCCAGTGGGCCGCGCCCCAATGCTTTGGACCATCATGTCTCACCCAAAAGTTTCAACTGAAAACAAACATCGCTAAATAACAGTAAAGGCACCAAGACTAAGAAACAATTCTTTGTGCATACAAAAGGGGTGAAATCATACTATCAATTAATGTTATTAAATTCGTCGACACGGATTAGCCTCTTTGCCTGATCTGCGTACAAAGATTAAAACTCTTCCCTTCAGCCCTTTTGTCTGACTCCCCAGTAATCCTCTTTTCTTCTCTTTATGTCATTACAACAGCTTTGGGTTTTTTTTTTTTCAGGCATTTATTTCAAATGTTCTAATCATTTCTTTTGAATGTACTTTATTATTGTACTGATATTTTTGTATCTTCAATAAGATCCGTAATTCTGTGTCCTGCGACTGCTTTGAGCGAACGCAATTTTCTCTCTCCTTCCTTCTTGCTTCTTCATCAGCAGCCAGGGTTCGGATCCGCGTAAAATTGCAGCATTGAAATAAATTCATGGAATAACACATTCTCATCTGGGGGGAGTAGATAGAATATTGTCCTGGTATGGAACATTATATTTGATTTTAAATTAAACAGAGTGAGCCGGATTAACATAGTCGATATAGCGACTGGCTACAGGTTGGACGATCGAGGGGTCAGATTTCGAGTCCCTGTAGGGTCAAGAATGTTCTGCTTCCCCACGTTCTCCAGACCGGCTCTGGGGTTCACCCAACCTCCTATCCAATGGGTTCCAGTAGGTAAAACGGCCGGGACATGAAGCTGACTACTCACCTCAGCTAGTGCCAACGTTAAGAAAATGTGGATCTATGCATCCACTCCCCCATAAGTCTTCATGGCGTAGTGCTTAATTAGTTAAGCACAGGGTCAGCTTCAAATCAAACTGGCTGTGTTGGAGAAAGCAGCAGTTTAGAATGAAAGAACGATTGTTTGTAATTCAAATCATAAAGTGATTAATCCAGCAAAGCACGACGTTTCTTGAAAAGTTCATTGTCACGCAGTTGGTGACATGTTTGTCACCCTTTATGAAACCCAAAGGTTCATTACTGTACCGTGTTCACGAAATCCATTCACTGTATTCTGTCATAAGCAAATCAGTACTGTACACTCGCACCGTTTTCTAGATCCGCCTAAGTAGGACCTATAATCAGTTTACGTCAAGAGTTCCCAAATTGTGTCTTACTGTCAAGGTTGCGGACTAAAATATGTGTGGATGTTTCATCTTCAACATGCATGCTATAGATCTCGCCCATCACATCGTTCGGACACAAGTAATTGTCACAGAATTACTGGGATTTTGGACTTTTTCCTTCGTTCGGAATTCTAGGTAATAGAAGACACAACGTTTCGGAAACTGTATCTGTTTCCATCTCTTAGTGAAGAAGTAAGACACCTACTCAGTTGGGTCCCTTAGAAAGAACTAGTCTCAATCACTGGATTAGCTGTTTCTACAGGGCCCAACTGAGTAGGTGTCTTCCTTCCTCACCTGAAGACGGAAACAGATCCAATTCCGAAACTTCGTGTCTTCTGTTACCTACAATTTCGGAGGATGGAAAATGTCCAAAAACCCAGTAATACTGTGTGTCAGCCACCATCGTCAGAACCCTTTAGAATCTACAAATAATTGTGTTTACTGAACCGAAATTAGTGAAACTTCATTTGACGAATGTACATCATGCTCGCTCATGTCTGTGCAGGAGTGATGATGGCTTTCTGAAACTGGTAACATGTTCGTGTTACATAATCAGACTTCATTCTGACTTAATGCTCACATGTAATCAACTTTGTTGATTATTGGTAATTCCGTGTGCAGAGACCCTGGTATACAAGTCAGTATTTATGATTACAATTGTTGGCAACCAACGACCATGCTGTGTTGTCAATGGTTGGCTGCTTCTGTTATTATTATCGATAAAATAAATACTGGAGGAAAGTAAGTCCGTAGTTAAAAAAATATGGAATGTTTTCCATAGCTTCGATTAGTTTTAGTTCTGATTTTTAGTATTGTATATGAAAAAGTCATTTTTCAATTATTCAAGTAAGTCAGTGTTGTCGGGTTTGCAGCTTGTGCTCTTTACCAGTTCTACGAAAAATTTATGAACTTTTGAATGCCTGAATCAGTCTCTATGAAACTTGGCGTGTATATCATGGCACCTGAGATCGTCTTAATAACTTTCTTCATAAATCCCTCACAATAATCTGTGTGTCTGTATGCCTATCTCTCTATCGTTGCTAGGCAACACCTCGGTAAAAACATTGCTCCATCAGCGAATGCACACGCAATAATGGAAGAATTGTTGGACACGTCGTTTTCTATGCGACCCGTGTTGTATGAAAGAAAAGAGTGCTATTAGATCTTCCAGATAGATGCATAAGACAGGCATGATTTGCTTTGCATAGCCTGCACTGACAGAGGACTCTAAGGATAATTTTCAGTAACACGCTATAAGTACGATAGATACGCTTGACAAAAGGCCAAGCATATTCATAAGAGACAAACCCATCTTCTCGTCACGGAGGATGTTACGTAAGGAGTATTACTGCAAGGGCTCAGTTGGAAAAGAATCTCTGGTCGTGAGTCTCAAGGGGCTTGATGTGAAGATGAAATGATTGGCGGTAAACCTCCAGTCGTAAAGTAACTTCAGTTTTGACTTTTGTTCTTCCCAGAACTTTTTGTTTAAAAGTAGGTACCTTATACTGGTAACCCAGTCCCTCAACGTCTGAAAGCTCGCTTGACTTCACAACGCACGCCGAAACATTGCCTCATTAATGGATATTCATTGACGATATTGGTTCTTGGGCACAGCAGCAAGCCATTAAACTGGCTAAACTTTGACAGCGAGCAGAATGTTCCCCGTTCTTCATGATGAACATTTAACGTGGTGTTTTAAATCAGTTGTGGAACGTAAAAATCAATAGTACATACGTCATACATAACACTGCTAGCTGGAATAAGTTGTCAGAACTCTGAAGAAAATTGCATTATGAGGATCTTCACAATTTCTATTCTTGGGATTGATCAATTCAAGAAGGATGAGGTGGCCATGACATGTAGCATGCATGGGGAGTTGATATGCTATAAATTCACAGAACACTTTATACACGGACAACCTGAAAGAAAGAGGCTAGTTGGGAGACCCGGACGTAAATGGGATCATAATGTAAAATTGGATGTTACAGAACTATGGTGTAAAGATTGGATTCAGATAGCGCAGAATATTGTTTAGTAGCGGGGCCATATGAACACGATGAAGAGGCTTTGGGTTCCGTAATATGCACGGAGTCTTCAATTAGCTGAGCCACCGTCGCGTTGTCATGCTTGAACTCAAAATTACTGAGTTTTCGGACTTTGTCTATCGTCCGGTATTCTAGAAACTAGGTTTCTGACGATGCTGTATAATACTTAGAATTACTGGGTTAGATACCAGATGTACAGATCCACATTTTCTTGACCTGTGCACTAGTTGGAGGTGAGTGGTCAGCTTTACGCCCCGGCTACTTTACCCCCGGGGAAAGAACCCCCGGTACCCATTGGATAGGTGGCTGGGTGGGCCCCAGAGCCGGCCTGGACAAAATGGAGGAGAGAAAATTCTTGACTATACCGGGACTCCAACTCAGACCTCTCGGTCGTCCAGCTAGTAGCTAGTTGCTATACGGACTACGCTATATAGGCTCCCTATTTTACAACGTAAAGAACGCAGTTTTGTTTCTCAGATTGGGTGTAAACAGTTCTTAGTGGTTTGTTACGCTTGCCGAGTATATTTCAAGGCCAGGTTTTCGTACCAGTTACAACCTGTTGTGCAGATAGGCCTAACTCCGAAACGATGTACCATACTGTTCTTTGAAAGTTAACAAACACATGTTATAGGCTTATGGCTTAGCATTCCAGTCTGCACCATTCATTCATACTCATTTTTGTACGTGTAGTGGAGTCGATCGTATTCATTCCGGTTTTTATTTAAAGGAACTTTCTTCTCCTGTCATTTCCATGGTAACGCGTAGTTTCTGTTGTTAAAAGGCAACAAACAAGTTTTAATGCTGAGAACCAGCAGGAGCGTTTTCTTTCGCTGATCGTTTTAAACGTCAAATAAACCCAGACCATAAAATCAATATTTGTAAGTGAAATAGCTCGTTCATAGCATGCAAAAAGTTATTTGAAACTGAATCTATTAAAGCGTTGCTTCAGAGCTCAAGGTTTACAACATACCGCATGTATCTAGCCAACTCAAGTTCGCAGGATCGGATCGAGTAGGGGCCGCCGTCGTTTCTTGTACAAAGACTACTTCACACCATCACCTCACAGGAACAGGAGCCGGGCTAGCGCAGTCGGCATAGCGGCTGGCTAGGGGCTGTTGATGCCAGAGTTCGGATTTCGCATCCCGGTAAGGGCGAGATTTTATTCTTTTCCACGTCGTCCAGACTACTCCTGGGGCCCACCTAGCCTCCTATCAAATGCGTACCGTGGGCTCTTTCCCCGGGGGTAAAGCGACCGGGGCGTGAAGCTGTCCGCTTACCTGCCACTAGTGCCGAGGTCAAGAATACGTGGATCTATACATCCACTCCCCCATACACCTTCATGGCGTAGTCCTTTGTTATTTAAGTACAGGGACAACTTTTTAACTTACAGGAACTTTTCGCTTCATAAGTTTAGAAAAAATATACTGGAACGGATTTGATCAACGCGTTCCTAGGCAACAGTTCTGTAAACACGGTCCAACACGCAACGCTAGAGGAGGTGTGTTTCCCCTGTCCGCGGTGACGTAAAACAACAGTAGGTAGTGATCACGTGACACGTGTTTCCTGTGATGTATGTCCATTCCGCGGCTATATAAGAGTCCAAGAGGGTTCAGAGGAATGGTAGTAGTAGCGGCAGAAACACACGAACAAGCGAGCAAGCATTAAGCTCGAGGAGTACAGAAGAGCATAAGAAGTCAGCCTATGAAGATTTAACATGTGACTAGAAGACTATGTGTGCTGTAGCACAGTGATATTGGGGAGTGTGTGCTTTATTGAGACTTTTGTAGTTCCTGTGTTATAAATCCGTGAAGACCAGTGCAGATAGACTGAAGAGAGTAACATGGAATGCTTTGTAGTGTGAAAATCAGCACTAGTGTAATAACTAACTGTAGTTGTGACGTGTAGGCGGTTAATATATCCAATTACAAATCCGAACCCCGTCTTTACTCACTGTGACACGTGCCATTATGTTGATGCCTTGCCCGATTTGCAATGTACGTGGCATAAAGCCGAAAATAATTAACGCAGTAGTCGTATTATATCTTCTACTTTAGGGAGATATGTAATTAGTGAAGGATGCCTTTTGAGACCTTATTATCTCACAGAGTTTTGTGTTGAACTTCAAATATCACTATTAACGCTCCGGTTTCAAACAATTGCATAGTTATACATGTTGGAATCCACGAGCGTTTATCAGTTATCCTGTTAAGGGGGTGACTTCATTTTCATTACTTCCCTAATGACCGTTCCTAGCCTACAGACTCGTTGATTATGTATTGACAGGAAATATCTGTCGATGTGGATACGTCGTCATTAAACATAAAAGCAATACAAGAAACTAACGGATATACTTCAGACTTTTTTTTAATGCTAGTGGAGTGGGACTAAGTCCCTTGTACTGCGGCCACTTCTGGCCTATTGTACCAGCCCCAGACGATAGGTGGGGGTGATTATGGAGCAATTGGTGGAATGAAGATTGGCAGGGGAAACCGAAGTACTCGGAGAAAACTTGCCGCAGCGCCACTTTGTCCACCACAAATCCCACTTGACCAGATCTGTGCTCGAACCTTGGCCGCCGCGGTGGGAAGCCAGCGACTAACCGCTTGAGCTGTGGCTCTTAGAACAGTGTTTGTGAACCTTTGCGTTCCCCTATATGGGCTGTCGGCACACACGCGGACCACTCTGCTATCATAACATTCTCCTTAGCCGTAAATAGTATAGTCTGAGTTATCATGACCCACTTTTTTATCCACCAATTTGAAATAAAACGCTTCAGCACACTTTCTTTTAATTTGAAGTGTTTTATCCATTTCATGTCATGTATATGTAGTACTGCCGTCACGAATCACAGTTTGAGAAACACTGACTTAGCGTAACACTGTATGAAACGCGAATGCCATTATCAGCTTCCTAAGTGTGTGTTGAAGTCACTTTCGTATCTTCAGTTACAGGTAGGTGGACAGGAATCACTGTTGTTCATATTTTATTATTGTGTTATGAATGGTGGCCCTTTTTAACCTCCTTGTACTTTGAAGGAATAAATTCTTGGCTTTGTGAACATGTTATAATAGATTACGTGCGTTTATAATGCATAGTGCGTGTTGGTAGTCTTATCAACAGGCTGCGAGGCACTCTGACTGTGCATACTGCTAGAGAGAGAAAGAGACAGGCACTCTTCTACCTTAATATGCATATTTCTTGAATTACCTGCCCCAGTAAACCCACCAACATACGAGCTAGCCGGTTCTTGACCTTTCCTTACTTGAAGTTTCTCAACTTATAATGCCTTGTACTTTATAAAGTGAAATAAGCCGTGTGTCATTATCTTACTGACAGTAACGTACTAAAAGAATTCAAAGAAAATTGTTGCGGAAGAATATACATGTAATTTCTTGCAATTTTTATTTTAAATGTTCAATAGACTCTGGGAATATGTTGAGTACGAAGTCGCGGACAGCTTGTAAGGAACGCTACTCCATATGGGTGGGTGTGTGTTGGAGGGGGGTTGGATTAACAGCCGTTCACCGTAAAATCTACCTTGTTACGAATTCTGACACAGCAGGCACAGTTCTTGCCATGATCCAGGCGTAGGCGGGATATTATTATTCGTGTGGCTTTTCAAAATGTAGCCTAATGCGAAATCCAGTCTCTGTTGAACTGGATTATACCCCTTGTACGTGATTTCGATTTTATACTGGCAGTATGAATAACCCTGCATAATTTGTACTCTTCTCCAAGTATAATTAGAATGATCAAGTCAAGGAGGATGAGGTGGGCAGGTCATGTGGCATGAATGGGGGAGACAAAGAATGCGTATAGGATATTGGTGGGAAAGCCATAAAGAAAGAGACCACTGGCAAGACCAATGCGTAGGTGGGCGGACACTATTAAAATGAATCTTAGAGAGATTGGATGGAATGGTATGGATTGGAGTGTTCTGGCTCAGGATAGGAACCAGTGGAGGGCTCTTGCGAACACGGTGATGAACCTTCGGGTTCCATAAAAAGTTGGGAAATTCTTGAGTAGCTGCAGATTTGGCGGCTCCTCAAGAAGGGCTCAGCTCCATAAGTAAGTAAGTAAGTAAGTAAGTGAGTATAAATAACCGGATTCCGCAAGAGGGGCATTTTAAATCTTTATAGAATTTTTATCAGAACAAGAAAGTTCTTATGGTATACAATACGCAATGGCGTTAATTAATTCTGCCAATTTTTTTTATTTAATGGGGTTGGGGTGAGAGTGAGTCCACTTGATACGTCGGCCACTAATTGGCCTATTGTACAGGCCTCGGATGATGAGTATGGATCATTTGGTGGAATGGGAATTGGGAGGGGAAACCAAAGTACTCGGAGGAAATCTGCCCCAGTGACACTTTGTCTACCACAAATTCCACATGGTTTGAATTGAGATGGAACCTGGGCCGTCGCGGTGGGAAGCCGTCGACTAACCGCCTGAGATAGGGCACGGCCTTTTAAGATATTTAGTTAATTGTAGGGTTTATCTCGTTCGAAATCGTAAGGTTCCACAAATTTTGAATACTTCGCCAAATCATCCTCATGGTATTGTTTCAATATGAGACATATTTAGTGTGCTTATTTGTCATTTGTTATATCAGAGATTGACCAGTCAGTGAGCACTCTTTGTAGAACTATATCCTCTGCTATTTGCAATCACCACCTTACCGTTCTTCCATATCGTAAAAAGGTAAAGCTATCCTTGTATCGGGCTGTGGAGGCCCATAGAGTTGTGAGACGTTGAGGCTCCCACATATTCTATGCAATCGGCATACAGATTGCGGTGAGGTCCTCAGCTTCACGCTCCGGTTGCCTTTATCCCCAATAAAATTTCTGGTACTCATTCTGTTAGAGGCTGAGTCGATCCGAGGGACATAGTGCGTCTGGAAGGATTGAGTAAATTGAAAAATCGATTGACCTGATCGGGAATCGAACCCGCGACCTTCCGTATTGTAGCATAGTGCCTCAACCACGCTGCCGAGTGCCTCTAGGACTCTATTGATGTATTACAAATATAGCCTGCTTCAAAATAAATATTTGCACACTTCTTGGCTCTTCCTAGTGAATTAGTTTGGGGACTACTAAGTGTTATTACTTGAAGCTGTCTGCTTGTATGCATGCTTTGCAGTGTACACAAATTAAATGCATTGTATCTGTTACATGTGCCAATGAAAATAACAGCTCTTGGGGGCTGTTGCAGTTATTCTTGGAACGCTCTGTCGCAGTGATACGTTTAGTCTCTTATCACTATGTGAAATGCACTCAAAAAAATTGCGCTTTTGAAAACGAATTCGGTTTTTTTGTTTTAGATCTACCTTGATAAGCTGATTGACCACCTGAGGTGGAACTCAATGGTTCAGTGCCTTCTTGAACTCAATTCTGAGCCAGAGTTTTATGATCCACAATCTCATACAGTGTTTAAGATTTGAGGTTATCACGGCGGTGAATATGGAGAATGTCGTCTTCTGGGATGTGGCGCCTTGTATATCTTGTGTGAACCGACGTTTCGGAGCCACCTCATACTGATTCCTCGCTCGCGGATTTTCTACCCTGAAGATGGAGGCGATACGTTCCTCCGAATCGTCGGTTCACACAAGATCTACACGGCGCCACATTTTAGAAGACCGCATTTTTTCTCAGACGCCGTTGCTTTTATATTAGCCTCCCATCTACCCTCTGGCTCCCACGTTGCCTTCAACTTTTGTGACTAATGTTTTGTATTTATTTTAGTCCCCTCTCCCCCATGCTTACTATATATCCTGTCCGTATCATCTTAACAGTATTATTTGAACATAACGGCTGTGGTCCCTGTTTGCTTCCTGCTGGTTAGTTGCTTGGGTTACTGTTCGACCGTGAAATGGCGGCAGTGTGTCACTCCGAAACATCAGTTAACTTGTACCAGACTGTACTTATTTTCGAAAAAAAAAAGATAGAACCTCAAATCGAACAAGTAAATACTTAATTTATATGTGTTGTTCTGAATATCTTGCTGTATCCTGTTGTATCCTCGATGTCTCTATTCCGTGTGAACGTCACATACGCCTCTACCACGCTTGTTTGGCAAGTTAGGTCATTGAACTCAAACTGCGACCCACGATCTTAGAGATACAGTCACCAAGTGTGACCAGTGAGGTCCCAAACTACAACTTTCACTTCTCTATACACGTACTTCATTGTAGTCCGTAATATTATCACATAACGGTTGGAACTCTGACCTCATTTATTATGTAATAATTATCACATTTTCTCGGAATCTTGCACTGAAAATATTTAAGTACGCAAAACGTTGATTTCTATTTAGAAATCTAAAATTCATATATAGACCTCTACTGTGTTGGTCTCTCAGTATTAATTTTTCGTTTGATACGTACTTTCCGAATATTAAGTTTCAGTAAGTTCTAAATGAAATCGGTTCCATGCTACAATTGGCTTATACTTTGACAGTACTATATTTCAGCTTATGGACAAACAGGAATTATGAAATTTTCCCGCCAAAATGTGAACAATCCGGAAGGTCGCGGGGTTCGATTCCCTGTGAGATCACTGATTTTTTTTTTTTTCAATTTATCTAATCTTTCCAGCCGCACTACGTCCCTGAGTTTGACTCAGCCTCTAACAGAAATGAGTACCAGAAATCCTGCCGGGGGGTAAAGAGCGGCATGTGCGTAAGGCTGACAATCTTACCGCCATCTGTGAGCCGAATGTCTAGAAAATGTGAGAGCTTCGACGTCTAACAACCCTATTGGACTCCATGGCCTGTTACAGGGATAGCTTTACCTTTTGTTTATCCGTCAAAGTGTGTTGGATTGTGCTATACATGATACATGCGGGCGTGCAAACAAACATTTCCACCCCACAAATTCACTGATGTCATGTATATCGTCCAAGAGGTTCAGATTAGTTAGAAACGTTCTTAAATGCTTACTTACTTACACATGGAGCTGAGCCCTTCTGGAGGAGCCGCCAATTCTGCAGCTGCTCAAGAATTTCCCAGCATTTTATGGAACCCGAAGGTTCATTACCGTGTTCACAAGAGCCCTCCACCGGTCCCTATCCTGAGCCAGATCTATCCAATCCATACCATCCCATCCTATCTCTCTAAGATCCATTTTAATATTGTCCACCCACCTACGCCTTGGTCTTTCCAGTGGTCTCTTTCCTTCTGGCTTTCCCACCAATATCCTATACACTCTTAAATGCTTACGTGCTTAATTGACAGCGATATCTCCTGCATAAGGAGGGAGACAAGTGACAGATACTTGAAGTAGACGTCTTTGACTTCTAGGAAGAACATAAAGATGGTTACTTTCTTTAAATCGCTTTCAGTCAATACGGTGAGATAGAACAGATAAGAGAGCTTATGGACTGGTCTTGTTTGTTCCTCATCACGTAATTCAAAGGGGCAATGAAATCCGATACGAAAGTCTTGACAAGTTGTACCAGAACCGTCTTCTGTAGACATGGCATTGTGGTGATTCTGGGAAGCAGGGACTTCAGTCGCACAACTCTGAAGTCTTACTTGATTTTTAGATGCTTCTAGAAATTTCTGCTGTTATCATCATCATGAGTATGGATATATCTATATACTTTTCTCACCGCATAATGGTTGACGTGATTGTGCTTATTGAATTTGCATTATTATCTCAATGACGCAGGTGTCTCGTTTTGCGCGTGTTTTTGTCTCCATTTCTTGCTAATATTTACTTTATAATTAGCCTTTGGACTGGTGAGTAAATACGTTAATTAATTGAATTTAATTATTATTATCTTTATAGCGGCATAGCAACAACACAAGGAATAGTCCTGCAGATTTGGTCTTACGTTTCGTGACACAAAATGGCGAACTGTTGCGTATTGACGTACAAAATTCGGAATAACCAGAAATTAAAAGCATCTACAAATTTTGGGTTATTTGTGTTTGGTACGCAAACGTAATAAGGAGCCGGGATGGCGTAGTCGGTATAGCAACTGGCTACGGGCTGGACGATCGGAGTTCGATTCTCAGTAGGGTCGAGAATTTTCCTCTTCTCCACGTCGTCCAGACCGGCCCTGGGGTCTACCCAATCTCCTATCCAGTGGTTACCGGGGGTTCTTTCCCGGAGGCTACAGCGGCAGGGCCCTGAAGCTGACCACTCACCTCCAGCTAGTTCCGAGGCGCGCGTTGGAACTTGGGAATTATCTTCTAATTTTGTAAAACACCGTTTTCCGAAAGTGAGGATGGATCACACCCAACCTTCATACTAACTTTTCTTTTCTTTTTTTTTTCTTTGCGTCTTTATTTGTCTTTCAGTTATCCCTATGCATATATCTCGTCATTAACATGAAAGATTCGTATAAATTTGTGTTTAAATGCGGTAGAATGAAGGACGCGTTTAAGTGCATTTTACAGTATCACTGAACATTCAAACATACATTGCATTGGACCAAAGAAAGTTTAAAAATATTTGTACTTTGTATTTTTGTTGTCTTGTTTCATCTTGAAACGACTAACCACGGCGTAGCAGGGACTAGAACTAGTAAAACAAGGAGAAAGGAGCACCGTCATGATTCTCTTACAAGACCCGCTGGCCAGAAGAGTTGGAGAATTTGCCCACTTGGACTGTCGCGGGTATATTCATGATCCGATAAGGCGGCCATATCATGACTACAGTAATGATTCCTGCCTCGTATGTGTGCATATGCCCTGTATTCCCAGCTGCATTCCTCCATCACAATTTTATAAACCGAAGCTGGATATTTTGATTCAGTTTCACAAGTATAATAATATAAAATTGTGTTGAAAATTGATCCCTTTGAGGCACTATGCTACAACCCGGAAGGTCGCGGGTCCGAGTCCCGATGAGATGGATTTCTTTCAGTTGACCTGATCCTTCCTGCCGCACTATGGCCCTGGGGTCGACTCAGCCTCTAACAGAAATGAATACCAGGAAAATTCTTGGAATGTTCTTGGGGGTAAAGGGCGGCCGGCGAGTAAGGCTGACAACCTTACCGCCATATATTAGTCGATTGTCTAGAAAATGTGGGGGCCTCGATGTCTCACAACCGTATGGGCCTCCCCGGCCTGTTACAGGGATAGCTTCACCTTTCTGCATTATTTCTCCAGAGGAATGAACAGAGACCGATATATTTGAGAACGAAGTGATGTCGGAGAACATTTAGACCGAAGTGGGATGACGCAAAAGAGGGATGGAGAAGGTCATGAAAGGAGGGGCTCCCTAATACATGCTTCACGTAATATTTTAAGATGAGCTCGACAAAATATAGTACGCATGTGGGAACGGGAAGAACATAGGCAGCATTAGTCGCAAAGCTGGAAGATAAGTTAGGACATTCGATTGGTACATATCAGGACATTCCTCCGATACGTCAGTAAACTTCTCTCAGGCTACACGGCGTCACATCCAAGAAGAAAGCACGCTTCAATTGTTTACCCATTTGTGTACTAATCTTACGACTGTGTGTATGAGTTACGACTCACGTGACCCATATAAGTATACGAGCAGACCTCACTTATATAAAATAGGTCCTCGTCAGGTGACCGATATGAACCCAGGTGATTGTTATGTGATTTCTGTATAAACGTCAGTTGCAGGTCACGTGAGATGTAAAGCTATCTACCCTGCCTATTACTTGAGTGACATATAAAACAACCACTTATCACAGACATACGATATGTGATCATGTGACTGCAATGTATACAGATTGTTGCGCATCACGTGACTAATGTATAAACTTGTAGGTCAGAGTGTATGTGATGAAACGTGTGTAGGTTGAGGTGAAGGTGTTGGGACTTTGGAGACAGTGACAGAGGAAACATTGGTCACGAGGCGTACATCATACTGGCATATGAGTGCGAAAGAGAGAGACTACCTGGGTGTAACCAATATACTCCAAGGTGGAGCATACATTATGTCAGACTGTGAACTTGCTCCACCGTCTACTCGAAAATTAGTCATTGAAAAGCAAAAGTGACCTAAAACCTTTTCGTGATGTGTGGACTCCATGTGTTTTGCAAGCTGCCATTTCCGACTGTCTAATTTCTTGCGGTACTGTGAACATGTCAATGAACCTGTGGTTTCTGTAACAGGCTGGACATATCTGGACAAGCTGCTCTCAGTTCTTCAAAAAGTCTGTTCCGTAGAGGCTTTCATCTAATTTTCCCGGAGTAACTGAAGAAACTCACAGAAACTAGTTATGATGGCCGGTTTATCGGCCAATATATGAACCCTAAATCTCCGAATAGGACACAGAAGTATGAATTATTTGACCTTGAGGGGTCATGGCTACAGTGCTGTCGATTTTTACACGATAGTAAAAATAAAACGTACAGGTATTTTTTTATTTTCTCTCTCTCTCCTTCGTTCCACTCAGCTGCTAACGTTTTTAACTTGTAGGCATATTGGATAGTTGTCCGGTTCGAATCTTGGTCGGGATACCAAATATCGTAATTTATATTTTTTGTGATTTTCTTCAGTTCCACCGTGCAAATTACGTCAGCTGCTTCCTTCCACATCCTCTCCACTTCATCATTCATTAGTCTTCATACCAGTCGACGCTATGTTGTGTGAGTTTCTGATAGCTTCGTTAAATAAATGAACACCATGAAGACGTACAGGAAAGCTGAGGTAAGGATCCATTCATTCCAAAACTCGAAACTAGACGGAGGTGAGATATCTACTTCATTATCCAGCCGGTTTTTTCCCCCTGAGGGTAGAACCGACTTTATTCGTTGGATTAGGAGCTTTGGTGGACTCCAGAGCTGGATAGAGAGGTTCCGAAGAGAATCGAACTCCTGTCATCCGTCACGTGTCCAACCGATGTACTGTCCGAGTGTTTCGAAACATATATTGCTTTCATTATGAGGATTCTGGTTGTTACCTCAACCAGCTGCTCACTTAATGTCAAATGACATTGAAAGGGCATTCAATCAATCTTGTTTGATTTATTGGTGATGGAATTGCTGAATAATTAGTTGATTTATCGTCTGGTATTCCAACTAACTAGTTCATTGTATTGATTAAATAAGCTCTTCATAGTTGTCAACAGATCCATGTAAAAAGTCCCTTCAGGCATTGATTAGGAGGGCACTGAAGCTGTCAGATGCGAACAGGGGCCCAGAGATTTGACCCCTTAACATGCACTGAAGCCTCGAGATGACTGACACAAACCGTAAATGGAATGAAAGCTAGGCTGGATACAGCAGGCGACAGGAGGACGTAAGACATATCTAATAAACACCCATTTGATCTTAGTCTGTCGATTAAGTTCTTAATGTTTAGTCAGTTAAATATTTTAAATTAATTGAAACTTTTTTTATTGCTAGTGTGGTGGGACTAAGCCCTTGTACTGCGGCCACTTCTTGCCTATTGTACCAGCCCCAGATGATAGGTGAGGGTGATTTGGTGGAATGAAGATTGGCGGGGAAACCGAAGTACTCGGAGAAAACCTACCCCAGCGCCACTTTGTTCACCACAAATCCCACTTGACCAGACCCGGGATCGAACACGGGCCGCCGCGGTGGGAATCCAGCAACTAACCGCTTGAGCTATGGCGCGGCCTAAATTGAAACTTGATACATCCTAAAGGAGATACATGGATTGACAGGATATGAGAAGAGAATGTTGAGGACAACATTTGGATCTAAGACTGAATTCGATGACAGTTATAGAATGAGCAGGAGTTGTGTAGGTCTGTGCGTCTTAGTCGGAAAATCTGTTGATAAGGACCACTTGAGAGAATTAGTCGGGTATGGAATGATAATATTCTCACGTGTGGGGAAGGGGGTGCGTGACTTATAGACGGGTTTTGGATTAGATGTTTCGATTTATTGACACCTTATACATTCAACTCGGAACTACAGGTAATACAACGCTATCGCTGACCTACACAATTTACAGGTCAGTGTTACATTAGTGTCCTCAGTCTTCACTAGTCGTATCCTGGCAACGGATTTATAACAGTCTCGCTGTCACTTCAAATCATGCTGACGTTTTCTTTTCACAGCCTAATTCCTTTCTTGTCATTATTCTGCAACCGCCAATTCCGAAGACGCGACTCAATTGAATACATCTGTTCCCAAGCTCATATCCTGGCAGGCTGGCTTCTCGAAACTCAAGTAACTCTTATCAACTTAACTCTTCTTTATAACCGCGTTGCACGCACCACGCAGAAAACACAACCTCTCTGTTGTTGAGAAGGCGTGTTTACAGCGCCGTTACATAGCAACTGAAGTTATTCGATTGTTGCTTGCGTATACGTAGCCGCGGGAATGTGTTTACTGAGTCGTTGCCTAGCAATAATCGTCTGTTCTGACTTCAGTATTCCGGCTTTCGGGCGTCATGTCACAATATTAAAATGGATAAGGAGGTAACAGGTTATGACGTGGAAGTGTGGGCTGGGTACCTGTCCCTGAGCATATGGTCAGTGGTTGGCTGCTTTGAACACGGTAGGGTAACGAGCCTTCGGGTTCCATGAAAGTAAGGAATTTATTGACCAGCTTAGCTAGCTGCCATCAGCTTTTCACATACTCTGCTTCACTGAGCACTAAGTCTAGTGTGTATTCAAGAGGCGCCCGGTTCGTATCTCGGCCGGGACACATCCTGACTAAGAGTTTTCATGGTTTTCGTCAGTCGTACCGGGCAAATTCCAGAATATTATCCGGATTAGGCTACAGCCGCTTCCTTCCAAATCCTTTGCAGTTCTTCAGCCACCGTACAATTCGACACCGTGTAGTCTGATGTATTCATTCATTCATTCATCATTGACTCTACAGCCCTTTGTTGGGCCCTGGTATCTTCTTCAGTTTCGTAATCATTTTTACACAGTCGGTAGAACTCCTTGGATAAGTGGATCTACCCATAGAGCCATATAATACTGCAGCAAATGAATCCATAAAGAAACAACTCCGTGGCCTATAGTCCGCAAGCGAACTATACCGACCGAACGACCGCCGCTTGTCGGCGAAGTTAGTGCCAACTTTTGCGGATAGATGGCGTCACGTGGTCAGCGCAACGGATTCCCACAGCCGTTAAGCTCGGTTTTCTAGACCGGACAAAAGAATCTATGGAGTTAGTTTTTTATATGCGTATATGAGTCGAAGTAACTGAATAAGGTGACTGCCGTCGAGCCAGAAGACCAGGATTCGATGTCGACAGGATCAGTGCCGTTTCTTTTCAGTAGCACTATGTCCGGAACGTTCATATTCAGTTGGTTTCTGAATGCTGTTCATAGGGTTTCATGGCTTTTTTTATATGTGCACACGAGCATGTTTGTTATGTTGAGACATTAATATAAAGATCAAAAGCGATATAATACCGTTTTACATTGTTGCTTATTATCTGTAACTCTTTTATGAACTTGTTTAAGTGGTAGTGTTATAAAAATTACCTATAGAAAACTAACTGTTCCAGAAGTAATTTGTTTTGCCTTCATCCATACAGAATACGTCTTCAAGTTGCGTTACCCTCTTCTGCGTGGGATACAGTGTCGATATTGAGAATGACGTCAGTTTTTAATTTCCGCTTCCACCACTGAAAATAAAACGTACCCAAGATACTCATTCGTTAATCTGTAACGAATACAACGACAATTTTTTAAAATACGAAAACAAATATGGGAGGTACTTTTGAGACCTGATCGTGTTCACTGGAAACCAAACACCTTTTACGAATCCGGATTAACTAGATCGCATGCCCGTACTGCTCCAGCTCCTCGCAAAGTTATGTCGCAGTTAAGAATGCATGGAGCTTTGGGTCCACTCCCCCTATATCTCTTCATGCAGTGCTGCTTGAGTAAAGACATAACTTTACGAGGCAGTTTGTAGAGTCTGTCCATCACAATTGCTCCGCAAGCCCGATGTAAGTTACGAACGGTAAGGTGATGTGTAACATGCGAGGGATGACGTAAACAGAGAAAGCATGACGTCACATCCTCTAGGAACTCAGTAATATATAAGAGTTTGATCCAGTACTCTAAGGTTAGTGAAATCAATAACGCAGCGAGAAAAGGACATGTGTTTTCATAATACGAAATGAGAAATACGTGCAGAATTCTTTGTGAGGAGAGGAGATGGATAGAACGGACTTCACACCGTATCCAGTGACAGAATTGTATATTACATGGTTGAATCTACCTGTTCTGTTGCCACATTTTTCTCTAAAGTAAAATTTTGATTTAATATTTGAGTTTTACAATGAAGAGCTTCATAACTTGTACTCTTCTCCAAGTATAATTAGAATGATCAAGTCAAGGGGAATGAAGTGGGCAAGGCATGAAGCACGAATGGGTGAGACGAGGAATGCGTATATGATATTGATGGGAAAGCCAGAAGGAAACAGACCACTGGGAAGACCAAGGCGTAGGTGGGTGAACAATATTAAAATGGATGTTAGAGAGATAGGATGGGATGGTATGGGTTTGATTGATCTGGCTCAGGATTCGGACCAGTGGATGGATCTTGTGAACACGGTAATGAACTTTCGGGTTCCATAAAATGCTGGGAAATTCTTGAGTAGCTGCAGAATTGGCGGCTCCTCCAGAAGGGCTCAGCTCCATTAGTAAGTAAGTAAGTTTGAGATTTTAGATTCTCACGGAAGTGAGAATTTGCTGGAATGTTACGCCGTGTAGTTTGATAGATGTGTACCAACTTTTGATTGGGATGTCCTGCTAGAAAAGAAACTTCTGTCTTGAAGATGGAAATAGCAGATTTCTCTAGAACGTTGTCACCTATCTTCCGAGCTACACAGCGTCACATACCAGAAGATCATAATCATATTTTTGTAGTGTCATAGTTTCGGTAGTTTATGCTCATTTTGCTTGGATTCGCTTTATCATATCACTGCTTTGACCCAATCTCGCTGTTCCTTTCATATAATCGTGGAAAGTGACACTAATAAGGAAGTACAAAGGACCAAGTGCTACCGGTACATAATAATTTGCTGCGATGCTATGGAAAAGTAAAGGGATAAATCGCTATTGTCTCTAGCAACTAATTGCTGTTACTTACCACACACTTGGCAGGTTTCCGATCTCGTTACCGTTACTTTAATGAGGATATTACGCAAATTGCGTGCACATAAAATAATGCGTGTTATGTAAGTTTGTTTAATTTCAAAATTCTGTTGATTGCGATAGAACAGTTCGATTGTTGTAGAGTAAACTTTTATTATAAAGGATAAACCACCAAGTTGGAAAATAACTTCTGACATACTTTCCTGCAAATTCTTCTGTTAATTTTGATAAGGCTAGCAGGATCTGTAGGTCTAAATACATAATTATACAGATAAGGGATCAATTTTTATGCATAATTTTCCTCATTAGCTTACAGACTTCGATTTGTCTCATTTTTCTGACTTAACTTCAAAGCTTCACATAGTATCAGTGTTTATTATCTTTAGCGTAGAGAACTGTGCAGAATTTATGGGCATCTTTGTGATGCAGCTCATTACAAAATGTCATATGTATTAAAATCCACAATTCTTTTATTCTTCTAATTCTTCTTCTTGCGTGGGGTCAAACGTTAGAAGGGGACAGGCACAAGATTTCTTTTCGTCACCACTGTTTCCAGATTGGTGGTCCATGCAGAACGCATAAACTGTCTTCGCTAGCTCGAACACTGGGATCGTGGTTTCGAATCCCGCTCAAGGCATGGATATCTGTGTTAGCGGCCTTGCGACGGGCTGATCCCCCGTTCAAGGAGCCCCACCGAATATAAGAAACTTAAGTGAAACGAAGAGTTTCACGAATTCTCTATGCTCCAAGTGGTAGCAACAGGAATATGTGGAGGTTGATTAGAAGGAGAAGGGAGGAGGAAGAAGAAGAAGGAGAAGAATAGGGTCCAGAGGCCTCCTTTCAAATGTGGGATTTAACTCGGCCAGAATATGAATCTCTGATATGTATAATGTGTGATGCCTACCTTTACATGATCGAATTGTTATGCCACTCTTGCGAGGAGGCTGTATTGCCTTGACAACGTAAAGGAAACAATCCTGTCATTGTGTTCGCTCCCATCATGACGCTGTGAAGTTTGTTGCATATGATTCAGGGAGTGTAAATGTGAATGACCATTGAATTGATGTATGCACCTTATTTTTTGTGTGCGTGTGTGTCTGCAGGGTGTGTTAGCTTTATTTTCCCGTTTTCTTCTCCTAAAGAGACTGATGTGCTCGTATGGGATAACCATGGATCACAAAAAATATATCATTATACATAATTTACATTTCCAAGTGAGTACTCTCGATGCGGACGGTGAAGTTGTAAGATCTAGTGAAACGAACAACATTTTTACGAGAAATTGTAGAAAAAAACTTCAGTTAAATTTAACGTGGATTAAAATTTCTATCGTTCTTACATTTACGTTCCATATATTCTTACACGTACATAGTGTAAGTATATCACCCCTATGTTATTAAAACTTACATTTCCATCAGGAATATAATTTTTCGCCCGTTTCCGAAATTTGTTCCGGATCTATGTTCGCAGTACCGTTTTCTTTTTATATGCAGTTTCATCAGACAGACTTTGACTCGACGTACTATAGTTGCTCTATGCCTAGAAGCAAGTGAAATCGCTGCTGAAATTAAGATATCCTATAAATTTTAGTAATAATCAATTATTATTATTACTACCACCACCACTACTACTACTACAATAATAATAATAATAATAATAGTCCAGAGACAAACCATCTTCAGCGTATTCTCAAGACGAATGCTTGGATAGGTTCTTCAAACAGTTCATGATTTTTCCTTCCACATTAGTTTCAATTCATTCACAGTTTTTTCATTCGGCTCTGGATGGCCGATGTATCGTCACACAAACCGTCGGTCAGTATGTGTTCTTCCAGGAAGCCTGGGCTGCACTTTAGTACCTGCACCCTCTAAGTTACAAGCCGGGAAAACGTAGTCGGTATAGCGATTGACTACGGGCTGGACGACCGAGGGATCGGGTTTCGAGTCCCGATAGGGTCCAGAATTTTCTCTTCTCCACGTCGACCAGACCAGATATGGGGTGCACCCAGCCTCATCAGATGGTTACCGAGGTCACTTTCCTCGGGCGTAAAGTGGACGGGGCGTGGAGGTGACCACTCACCTCCAACTAGTGCCGAGGTCAACAAAATGCGGTTCCATACATCTACTTCCCCATACGCCTTCATGGCTTAGCTCTTAATTAGTTAAGCACAAGGATAACTTAACTTGTACCCTCTAAGGGTCGACACGTTGTGAACCGAGACTGTACATTGTCTGTTCATTTTCTCTTCGTGTCTGAATGAATGAAGTGAGTGAGGACTCCCTCCCCCCACTCTTCACCTTCCCAATCACCATTTATTCCTAAAGGTAAAAGAAATATATATATATATATAATGTGTGCGTTGATTCTTTTCTTTTTTTTTTGTCCTACATTCAAGATACATTCCATTGTGGTCTGTATAATGATGAATACAGGTGGGCCGTTCCGGGCGGGGGTGTCATTAGGGCGCTGCTGGGCTGTGGGGCAGGTAAGGGCCGTGTCATGTCACACGTGGCGTGCCGTGCCGTGCCGTGCCGTGGTGAAGACACGCACAATGAGTTGTATGTCTCCATTTGATTTACACTTCTATTTCCTTCTTTTTGCCAGCAGAGCTTGTGTTTAGTTACGAGAATACTGTTGGTTTTAACACTGAAAAATAATAATAATACTGTTAACATGGAAGAAATAAAAATATCCCGGAGGACTATATCGTTTATTTGAATTGTTTATGCGACGACGATTTCACAGTTACATAAGTTATGTATAGTCGAAAGGGCGCATGATTATGTATAATGAATTAGACTACATGGGTTTTGAAGTTATTCGTTTTCTTTCAACTACAATTATTATATATGGATGTTAGTAAGTGATAAATTCGTAGGAAGTAGCCGTGGTCTAAATTAAGGAATTATTACAGAATTTCTCTGAAGGGCATGAGGAGAGTCACGGAATACTTAGGTCAGGGTAACGGATTTCTGCCCCGAGATTCGAACCCTGGATTGCCACATTCAGAGCAATATTAACAGCTCTGAAATTAGTTTCTTATTGTTTGTCGCTTGTTGAAAATTAATATTAATATTCTTATGAATGTGGTATTTGAGTCTACTAATATTAATAAATAGGTAGACTACCTTCTGACATTATAGGCCCACCTAAATTTACGATAAGAGACCAGAACCTCGCTGAAAACACCCGGCAGGAACTCCGTACTGATTTGCTGTCTCCCCGGAACAGAAGTCTTCATGACGAGCCGCTAGCTACTCAGCTTGCCAATACTTTCCCTCACAAGAAAACTGAAGGTTCCTTATCGTGTCCACAAGATCGCACCACTTGACTATATCCTCAGACACACGTTGTCTTTAGGATTCATTTAATATTATCTTTATCTACTCCTAGGTCTCCCTGGTCTTTGAGATTTGCCAACAAACATTACATGTGGATATTTCATCTTTCTCTCGCACGCCATATGCACTTCCCTTTATCCTCTTCTTCTTCCTTCTCTTAGATCCACATATCCTCCTTAGAACTTTATTTTGAAGCACAGTCTGTAGTTTCTATAGCATGACAGACAGAGTTGCAGTAGGATTTGAGGTTCTCACAGCGGTCTCTATGAAGGGTTCTATCTTCTAGGGTATTACGTCTTGCAGTTCGTTGAAAGCCAATCGACGTTTCACAGGAACATCGCCTCCATCTTTAGGCTCGAAGAATAAGCTGAGCACGATACCAGCATGATAGTAGTCTCCTTGCCACCTGCTTTCACGTTGGTATCTTGCTCGGCCTATTTGACGCTGAAGATGCAGGCGATATGTTCCTCCGAAACTTCGGTTGACTTTCAGTGGATTACAGGGCGCTATATCCTAGAAGAAAGTACTCTTAAATATTTCAGTAAATCATATAACACAACAGCAATTGTAACTTGGTTTTGTGTATTGAAATAGAAGACGGAAAGACAAAAGATTCTGAAGTGGTTGGTAGCATACATTTCTCGAATTTAATCAGCTCTTAAATCCTTCATTAATGTAATTTTATATTTGTTATGTCGTTGCTTATTCACAGAAGTGCAGTAAACGTACATTGTTGAGAAATATTAAGTAGCGTCTGTTGTGCATCGCCGAAGCTATGTGGAGTCGCAGAAACATAAAAATCTGATTTTTATTTCTATGTTCGTCAGGCACTATCCAACATATATTTTGAGAGATAATGTCACATCCATATGTATCCCAATTTTTTTATGTAATTACAGATATATGGACGGAGGGAAAGAGAGAAAAAAATTAGAGGTACTGTTGATGATTTGGCAGGTGTTAGTCTCTGTATGGATGAATAGGAAGGCCACAGCGTTCAAGCGACGAAGTGACACATTGAAATGCTGTCATTATGTCAGTCGGAAACACCTGTATCCCTCCCCGTCCTACTCATAAACCATTTTTACCTCTAAAACCAACCAACCCTTCTGTCAAGTCAGTCATTCGGTCAGGACAGACAGACAGGTCGATCACACGTATCATCAGTCATTATTTCATTCACACATTGTTCCAGAGATCTCATTACTGCAGCCTGTGGGTGTTCCGGGCACTGACAGACAGCATAGTTCACTATGGAGGCAAGTCATTGCAACTGAGCCTCGGAAATGTGTGGCTTTTCAATGCATAATTTCTATTGTTAAAAAAAAGCAACTGATAGTTATCTTCAGCTGTTCAGAGATGGCAGGACACGTTTCTTTCACTGATCTACTCAGACACAAAGGAAAACTACCTGCAAGGGTCAGTGCATATAAATAAGATATGTTCTACGTATGATGGGAAGTGTTGTACGTGATAAATGATTCAATATTTAGTGTCCCACGATTAGTAAACAAAGCGACTTTTCGCTTTTAAATATTGTAACGTGTATAGCTAGGCAACGGCGCGATAAACACCTCCTGGCGTAAGCGCGCTCAACAATAGGACCAATGTTTATAGCTCATTGCTAGGCAACTGTCAGCGCGCCAATGGACTAGCGAAGTAGCTGTCACGTGACTGGCTCTTTTGGGGTCCGTGCCGCGACCGTTGCTTTGCAATGGTTCTGTAAATACTTTTCAACAATAGAGGTTGTGTTTTCTGCGTGATCGGTGCGTAGGCTATATAACGACAGTTACAGACAGATAAGTTTCAGTTTTTATGTAACAGTGACAGAGTTCCGTTCAAGTGAGTTCTAGGTAGGAGACAGCCACGGTAAGTTCAGTTTTGAGTTCAGCAGAGAGCAGTTGAGTTCCAGAGTGATTGAATAAGAAATGGAAAAAGGACTTCTTAGTGTTTTGAAGTGCCAGTTTCAGTGTTGAGGAAGGATACGACTAGTGAAGACGGAGAATCCTAGTGCGTGTGCAAAGCACACGATATCGCTGTATTGGCTACAATTAAGAGAACTTGTAACCAGCTGCTAATAAACCCAATCATCCGAACTAGAACCCGTCATTTTCGTCCCGCGTACCACCCTACACGCGACAATATTTTTGACCAAGGTGCATTATAGTTAATTTTAATATCTCGGAGCTTATCCATCGTCTTGGTTTTAGTCTTACCGTGACTTCTCATGTCATTCTCATCACATGTTTCATGATGCTTTGCTATAATTGTTTAATTCGAGATTCTTAATAAGCATCTTATGCACCCTCTTCACCTCATTCACCTTAATTTCATTATCCAATAATTTCCGGTAGAGTTTATGGAGCTGCTCATGATACAGTTTTCCCCGTGTTAAGTCCAATGTTGTCTCCATCAATTTGCTCAGAAATACTCTAAGCTTGTACCCTATTCGTAGGGCGATAAACCAGGTTGCACACTCGTTCACAGGCAGTTTATATATTTTAATCTTCAGGTTTTTAGTTAATAGACGGGATGATACGTAGAATATTCTGAACCTAATGAAAGTGTCACGTGTATTAGTGACTTATAAGACGGGTTTTGGATTGGATGGTTGGATTTATTGCACCTTATTCATTCACACGATTCGGGACTACAGGCAATAAAGCACTATCGCTATTCTACTCATTTTACAGTTCACCGTTACACATGCAGTAGGGTTCTCTGCCTTCACTAGTCGTGTCCTGTCAGCGGATTTATCACAGTTTCACTGTAACTTCAAATCACGCATGAAGTCTTCTTGGCACAGTCTAATTCCTTACTTGTCATTTTTGTCGACTCAATTCAATTCCGCTACTCTGCATGCTGGCCTCTCGAAACTCGACTCTCCACACCCTGCTTCATTATGTTCTATACTAGGTTGCATCTTCTGACTGTGTCATTGTATAACCTCTCTGCACGGACCACACAGAAAATAGCCTATGTTGTTGAGGAGGCATGTTTACTGATTCGTCGCCTAGCAATGGACGTCCTATTCTTGCGCGCGTTGGTTCGTCCGGGAATGTGTTTACCGAGTCGTATAGGAATGGGTGTACACGTCACAACATTCCCCGAATCCAATTTACTCTTAATGCCTTCGTGAATATAATTTCGATTTTTTATTGTTTTGTATTATTTTCTTCTAATTTTGGTACATTTTCGAAGGATGAATTATCGATCACAAGTTTCAGTACGTCTGGAATAATTCCGAAGTGGAAAAGAACCAGAATATGTAATCCGTGAAAGCAGATATCTAACAGGGAGATCTAAATTTTGATGCAGTCGGTTGAACCCGTTCCGAATCCTGGCTATCAGTTATTCCTATGGAGCCCTGATGACAAACAGGTATTAATCACAACTCTATACGTCAGGTAACCTGTGTAGTGAACTCGATATAAATAGTGAGATGCTGACCCCATGTTACATGTTACTACCATTCTTGTTTGCCCTCCCGCTTACTAACCACGCGTGTTCAGTTCGTCCATTTTTTCCCCCGATCCGAATTGACTGAACGTATTTCAGATGTCGATTTTGTGATCAAGTGGAGACCAAGGGGGAGAGCAGGGGATTCTGTAAATGATTTACACTGGAGTTCAACCTATACAGGTACCACGTACCACGAACATGGTTATGTACATTACCAGTTAACTAGTAGTTATACACCTTTTACGTAGTTTATGTTTCAGTCTCCCTACCCCACGGGTTCTCCTCTTCCGAAATATAGGACAGGCGTATTTATAAATCTTGTGTTAGGGGATGGTGGCAGTAGGTTTTATATTTGTCATATTTTCTGTACTGCATAGTGATGTCAATATTCTCTTGAATGAGATGGTTTTCGAAGTATAGACTGATAAAGAAACTGACGTAGGATCGAATTGAGAGAGGTTCTAGGGAGTGGACTCCATTTATTGTTTTAAGTGCAGAAGTTTACACAGCTTGAAGCAGGTCCTGGTGGCCCTATCAAACTTCCTTCGTCTCCCCAAGTCTATCTGGTCTTTGCTCTCTGCGCACTGCAGCGTGTTACATATACGGTGTTCCAGGAATCTCATTTTCGTGAATTAGAAAGCAAAATTTTATGTGAAGGGTACTAATTTCTGGGGAGGGACACTTGGTAGCATACTTGATTGAGGCACAATGCTACAAGCTGGAAGGTCGTAGGTTCGATTCCCTATAAGGCAATTGGATTTTTAAATTAATCCTTCCAGCCGCACTGTGACCCTGGGGTCGACTCTGCCTCTAACAGAAATGAGTACCAGGAATCTTCCTGAGGGGTAAAGGGCGGCCGACACGTAAGGCTGACAACTTCATCGCCATATGTGAGCGGATTGTCTAGAAAATGTGGGAGCCTCGACGTCTCACAGCCCTATGGACCTCCACGGCCTGTTGCAGGGATAGCTTTAACTTGCTGATTTCTGGGACGTAACACGGTGTAGTCACATAGAAGTTTTGTCAGACTACACGGCGTTACATCCAACAAGATAATATCTCTTCAAAGTCACAGCTATGAGAATCTCAAAATCCACCCAGACTTGGTATGATAACCGGAGTCCACGTTTTTTGTTGTTAATTTTAAATTTTTGAAACTTAAAGAAATTCTACAGAGAAGGTTTACAGATAAGCCAGCAGATCTTATGTACACTTTTTGAGATATATATTACTTTTATACGTACATGGCAATATATCAAATAAATGTCATTTGTTTTAATTTCAAAACAGTCGGGGTGGAACACAGTTTCCCAAATATTTGGCACGACGATCGTCCAGCAAACAATTTCGTTTTCTTCCCTTCTTCCTCTTGTTATTTCCGTTCTTTCTTCTTTACTGTAAGGTTATTCGGCTGGATCGGATCGGAACGTAATTTTCGCAACTGTCGGACTGAATTCTGCGGGTACCTGATATTAAGAATTCTGTATCAACTACTGCTACCTTCTCCGTCGAATATAAATGATATAAACCTTAGAGGCGGGAGGATAATATTAAAATGGATCTTACGAAGTGATTGTAAGGAGATGCAGTGGAGTGCACTATTGCAGGATCGTGTCCAGTAGCAGCTTCTGATATGTGAGGCGGTGAACCTTTGCCAAGTCTGTAGCAGCTGCGTGTTATTACGAGATCGTTATCAAATTGAGGGCTAAGTATAGATTTCCTGTAAGTTTGGTGACAGTGGCGAATAATGCCATACATATTGTCACGTATTTAGTGACTAGACACGGGGTTTGAATTGGTAATTGGATTTATTGACCACTTATAACTCGTATAGCTCTATCGCTGATTACGCACTTTACAAATCACTACAGCACACGCTAAGCCTTCTAAATCTCCACTGGACGTTGCTTGGTAACGGATCCCAACACTGTCCTCTTCTGCTTACGTTGTTAACGCCTGGCGACTGTCTCGCATCTAACCCGTGGTTCCAAGTGTCTCATATTCTTGACTGCAACTGCGACTCACAACAAAAAAGTCGAAGTCAGGTTTATGTTACGACCGACGGTTAGTCGGCCATTCTGTCTTGGCATCAAGCACCCATTTGGGACCCAAGACCAGACTTTTATTACGGTCAGGCAGCTGCTGGTTTGTTGATGTGGGGCACCCTCTCTGACGAGTGAACGGGTATGTTACTTAAAATTGTTGCTGGACTTCGCCAGCGCTGTCATTCTCGGGTCCGAGTCCGGCGGGACTCACGACCGTGTTTTATTGTCTCAGATTCGGAACTCCCCCAACATGGAGGGCCAGGTTCCCATATTTTTATCCCTCAGGAACAGGGTGGCCCAGTTATACCTCCAGGCACCGGGTTCCCTTTCGTCGCCTCCAACAACTCGTAGGCTACGGTAGAGGGATTCGAACCCGCCTACACGCGGGAGCGACTCACAACTCGCCGTTCCCTAGCAACGGCCGCCCATTCTGGTTTCAGCGTTCATGTCACAATATGTTGTACACATACATAGTTTTTCATGAATTAGGCTTGACTAAGACTCAACAAGCGGGCAGCGCACAACCTAATTCTTGATGACAGGCATTTAATTTAGGTCGAATTTTATGACCATACGCACTGTCTGGGGTCGCAGGTATCGCGGGTTTGAATTCCGCTCTCTGGAGCGGACAATTTGTCAAGACATTTATGTACGTTGTGCAGTGATGTGCCCAGGCATTTCTGATCCCAACCCAAGAAGTCGCAATGTGTGTTTGAAACGGAACCGAAATCAAGCCTTACAAGTGTATATGCCGAGCTGGGCGGAATTGCCTGATATATTAAGTGAAGTTAAGTGTGATGAGACTATAGGAGGATGTGGGTTTGATAGTGAACGAGTGTGTTCGTTCGTAGAATTGAAAGGATAGGATGGGGGACAGACTACTGATTAGTGAGCGAGCGGCTTGGTGTCAAGCCTGTGTAACGTTCGATTGGATTTAAAATAAAACTACAGTAGTAGATTCTGTTTGTGCTGGTTGGAAGTAATGTGTTGGGTTTGTAGTACACCACTCATCCGCACTGTAACGGTATATGTGGAGGGTAATTATGAAGCGTACGTACATGAAAGGACGTGTAAAGAAGTGCGGCACGTCATTCTGTTTATCGAGATATAGAGATCCAACTCTTTTATCACCAGACCCATCTAACGGTAAGTTTAAATACTAATAAAGTTTCTCTTAACATTATTATCTAGTCTTCCAAGAAAGGAAAGTTGATTTTCTTTGGGTCGTTGCCTAGCAGCGGGTCTACATATCACAGTATGTTAGTGATCCGACGTACCTTGAGTAGGCAACCTTACGGAATGAGTCGTGCTTGTTAGACAAGGTCTCCGGTATGGTGATTTCGGTTCCCATTATGTACTGAAAATACACCCTCTGAACTTTGTAATGCCGTCGGAACGACCTACGTCACTATCTGATGATGACGCACCCACAAAGATGTATTGGACACACTAAAGTTACGTCAGTACTCAGTGTTCATGTACTGTCTCCTATAAGAGGCTCCTCAGTGTCTCCATAAAGTGTCTTTATGTTTCACATGATTCTCATAATGTTTAAATGAAACGTATAGTAAAGTCCGTATAGGTAATTATTTTTATAAGAATTTTCCTATCCAGAATGGTCTAAAACAAGGAGACGATTTGTCGCCGCTGTTTTTCAACTTTCCGTTAGAATATGACATTTGGAAAATTCAGGGAAACCAGGTGGGACTGAAATTAAACGGGACACATCAGCTGTTGGTCTATGCTGATGATGTGAATCTACTGGGTGATAATGTAGATACCATAAAGAAAAACACATAAACTTTAATTGACGCAAGTAAGGAGGGTGGTCTAGAAGTAAACACAGAGAAAACTAAGTATAGGTTGCTGTTTCTTTACCAAACTGCAGTTCAGGGTCATGATATGGAGATGGGTAACAGATGTTCTGAAAATATGGCACAGTTCAGATATTAGGGAATAATAATCAAAATCTGATTCAGGAGGAAACTAAGAGGAGATTAAATTCGGGTAATTCTTGCTACCATTCAGTCCAGAACCCTTCGTCTTCTCGTCTGCTGTCCAAAAACATAAAAATTAGAATATACAAAACCATAATTTTGCCTGTGGTTCTGTATGAGTGTGAAACTTGGTCTCTGGCATTAAGGGAGGAACATAGACTGAGGGTGTTTGAGAACAGGGTGTTGAGGAGAATATTTGGACCAAAGAGAGATGAAATCACAGGAGGTTGGAGAAAGCTGCATAATGAGGATCTTCATAACTTGTACCCTTCTCCAAGTATAATTAGAATGATCAAGTAAAGGGGGATGAGGTGGGCAGAGCATGTAGCACGAATGGGGGAGAAGCGGAATACATATAGGGTATTGGTGGGAACGCCAGAAGGAAAGAGACTACTAGGAAGAACAAGAGTGAGGTGGGTAGATAATATTAAAATTGATCTTAGATAGGATGGTGTGGTATGGACTGGATTGATCTGGCTTCAGGATAGTGACCACTGGAGTGCTCTTGTGAACACGGTAATGAACCTTCGGTTTCCATAAAATTTTGGGAAATTCTTGAGTAGTTGAGCGACTGGGGGCTTCTCAAGAAGAGCTCAGGAACATGAAGTTAGTTGGGTTATGATTCTCAGACTGAATAGTTATTATCGCTCTAAATTGTATTAATAAATTTATCTTTATAATGGAGAGGCAGCTTGTTCTCTGTGCGGTAGGCACTACAAACTTTTAGAGAAGTTTAAAATAATTTCGTGCTTCGAAGGATTAATTTGAATTTTAAACAGACAACAGACGCCTCACGACTTCTGGAGAGCCCATAAGAGAATATAATTGTTGCGCTGGTTGTATTTGTCCCATCTCCGACAGCAGGGCAGACCGCATGGATTTATTATAGTAATTGTGAGCTTACTTCCGGAGTTACTTTCAGTCCTTTATTTACATGTATCAACTGGAGTGGGAAACGACAGAAAAGAATCTCGCAAATGAAATAAACATTTCACTGAGGATTACTGTTGTCTGGGACGTGACGCCGTGTAGTCTGATTCATTCATTCATCAGTAATCTGTCATACGACAGGTCCTCAGTCTCTTCCAAAACAGTTCCTCCACATAATGCGATCTAGAGCTTTCTCCTTCAAGTAAAAATATCCTCTTCTGTCCCCAAAGTCATCCAGCATCTTCTTACATCTTTTTCCTCGTCTTCTGGTCGCATACATGGTATCTCTGTTTTTGGAAAGAGACTATCCAGGAAAAGTGATAGTGTGGTAGTTTTTCCATTTGCTTTCCACATCGCAGTACAACAGCCGTTCAAACCACTCTGGTCACGCCTGTTGCTATACGAACTTGAACCATCTCGAGCATCATTTGCTCTGTGCTTCAAGTCGCTGCTGACGACGCTGCTTCCGGCATCAGTTTTTGGTTTTTGGTGTCTCTCTTCGTCTGATGCCTACCCTTTGACCTGTCCAGCAAGGGAGGCCCTGCCAGTAGCTACGCTACCGCTGGTATAGCTCTCAGGGTCCTTGGCATACTCAAACCCCCTCACCACGATAAGGTGGAGACACCAACGAGGGGGTTACCGTTACCAATCAGAGGTACATGTTGCTTGCATCTTTGGGATAGTGGTGTCGAAAATTGCTGTCGTGTGCTATATGACACCTTATATTCTGAAGGCTGACGTTTCAGACGAACACGTGTCTCCATCTTCAAGGTAGAAGTGTACTTTTTATGATGGTGCCTGTGAAGATTATTTCTTCTGGGGTCAGACGTCATATACTCTGGTAGCCGTTTACCAACGTTTCAGAGGTACGTACTGCCTCCATCTTCAGGACAGAAGAATATTCTTCTGATAACTTCTACGAAGATTACTGTCTTCTGGAATGTGATAGAACATAGCGTGGTAGAACTTGAAGTTCTCGCAGCCAAGCAAGAATCCGGCGTAAAGGGAGGTTGCAAGCAAAGCTTGGCTTATTCTTGTACCCTGAAGATGGAGGCGACATATTTCTTCGAAACCTCTATTGACTTCAACGTACTACACTGCGTTGTATCCTAGAACATAGAACTCGTCAGTGTGGTAGAAGTTTACTGGCGTTTCAGAGGAGCATTCTCACTCTTTCTTCAGGGTATAAGTGTACTCTTTCTATGGCGATGACTCTAATATTATTATTGTCTTAAGGGATGTGAAGCCGTTCAGTCTCGAAGACGTTTACCGACGTTTCGAAGACACTTCCTGTCTGCATCTTCAAATTACACCGTCAAGATGGAGGAAGCAAGGAAAGGAAGGAAATAAAGATAATTAAAGAAGGATGTTCCCAGTCGGACAGTATTGACTGTTTATTGTGAATCTGCCTCAGACAAGTCCCAAGTTGTCAAGATGAACGGCGAGCGAGACAGATGGAAGGACTGTAAAGGAACGGTTCAGCTTCACACGAATATCGCTTTCACATGCTGATGCTATATTCCCTCTCCTTCTCTCATCCTGTATCATGACGTCATAACTATAATGATGACATCAGGAAAACTTGTGAAAGTTTTGTCATATGTCTCTTGTGTGTTGTCACATTTCATTTTTCTCGTAGGTCTATGTTTATATGAAAGAATATAAGTTAATCAGACCTTTCTGCGGTATTTTCCCCCCAGAGCATCCACAACCCACATACTTTCGTGCCTCTGCGCATGTCAATCGGACCACATGTATTGGCCGCAACAGCTGTATCGAGAGTTATAGCGAGAGAAGTCGTTGCGTTCGTCGAGCAGCGCCATTTTGGCTCTGTATTATTTTTTTAAGAAACTGTATAGTCGCACAGTGATCAAGACATTCCTTACCTTCTGTTAAACCCGAAGGCCTATGTTCACCAGAGCCCGTCACCGAACCGGATGAAAACGTTCCACATATCTCTGTCTGTAATATGAGTCATATTATTACTTCCTGTTCAGGTTTTCCTACCAAAATTCTACATGCATTTCGTCTCACTTCCACGTTTACTACATATCCCCATTGATTCTTCATCCTCGAACCCTGAAAATATTTGTTAAGGAGCTCCTCATACATTTCTTCCGATCTTCGTGCCTCCTCCCCTCCCTAAATTCGGAATATTCTTCCTGCCACCCACCCTGTATTCAGACTTCCGTTGATTTCTGAAGATTCGCTTTATGCGTCGACTTCAGTCCCTATACTGCGTTTTAATGGCTGTCTAGTGTCTTTTGTTAGTTTTTTTGTTTCTGCCCTATGTAGGATGGGAGCCAGGGTAGCTCAGTCGGTACAGCAACCGTCTAAGGGCTGGACGACCAATGGGTCGGAGTTCGAGACCTGGTGGGGGCAAGAATTTTCTCCTCTCCACGTCGTCCAGACCTGCTCTGGGGCCCACCCAGCCTCCTATCCAATGGGTACGGGGAGCTCTTTCCCCGGATGTAAAGCGGCCGGTGCTTGAAGCTGACGACTCACCTCCGACTAGTGCAGAGGTCAAGAAATTGTGGAACTATACATCCACTTCCCCATACGCCTTCATGGCGTAGTGCTTAATTAGTTAAACAAAGGGCAGCTTTACGTTTACCCTTTACTTAACCTATGTAAGGATTCTGTATGTAATATAATTTCTTATTTATCGCCGAATGGGACAAGAGAACGGTCATATGCAGCCGAATGCAAATCGCTAGGCAGGGCGAGGCCTTGTTTTATTTTTTATTATTGCAAGGAACGACTGAGGAAAACTAAAACAATACATCACTCTACTGTTTTGTCAACTGCTCTCAAGATACTCAGCGTTTTGCAGTTTTGTGGTTACGCTGTAAAAACAGCCCTGATGCAAGAAACTCATCTGATGTTCGGTTGCGAAGCGTCTTCCTTCCATTATTCTTTGTTTATTTCTTAGTTCCTTTATTACTTCTTCTTTTCCTCTGTCGCCTTGTTCTGCAGCTGAATGAGGCACAGGCTTCAGTCCTTCTTGCCCTGGATAGAAGTGACCGTGTTCAGGGAGAGAACCTACAGTAACTTCTCGGAAAATTCCATTTGATAGGCCCGTGTTATCAAGTACTGGCAAATGGGAATTGTCTTTGTTGCAAGAAGACCCCAAGAATACAGCGTCCGATAGCAGTCTCATTCATCGTACTGCTTAACATACTAGTAGTATATTGCTTCTCTTCAGTGACGTTTGGGTTTCGATCCCGGTTAGACACGTCCGTTTTTTTATGCATTCTTTTTTTCGAGATTCTTTGCACGTCATTCTCGCACGTGTCTCAGTTCGCATGAAATTCACCAGAAACTCTGAACGCTTTTTCGCATGTTCATGAAGTGTGATATCGGAGAAGTTTATGCGACATTCTCTTGATACACATTATGTTCCAATTTTGGTTTAAATCTGGTAGCCTCACTATTGCCCTGCGGTCGACTCAGCCTCTAACAGAGATGAGTACCAAGAATATTCCTGGGGATAAAGGGCGACCGGCGCGTAGAGTTGACAACCTCAACGCCATCTATGAGCCGATTGTCTAGAAAATGTGGGAACCTCAATATCTCTCAACCCTATGGGCCTCCACGGCCTGTTACAGGGATACCTTTACCTTCTATCAATAACGGACACTTTACGTGAAGACTTACATGGGTTTCTGCTCTCTTCTCCAGCGTAACTCAATATTTATCGGAGCGAAAACTGTTTTCGAACAGAAATTGTAGATAAACATGCAACACGTAAGTTACATCCATACTTTTTTCCGTTATCCTTACTGTTTTCGTGGTAATTAAACAAAGGTGAACGTACACGCCAGAATTGTTACATTGTTTGTGTATCTCCTAACATGTTCTGAAATAACGTGGATTGTTAAGTCTTATATAAGAACCACTTGAAGCCTCTTAATAATTCCACTTTTGGAATATCTTCACTGAAACGGTTTTATATATACCAGAACCAGAGGAAGTGCACATGTGGAGCTGGGTAGGCTTACTTGATAACAACGCACATCTGTGTTACGGGCGGAAAGGGGAGGATGTCGTTAAAATGTATCGTTTATACGGAACACAGCCAATAATAATGCTGATGAAATGGTTTAGTTTAATGTTTTCGTGGAAGTTTTGAACACATGTACATATTACAGATACAGATATACACATACATGGTAGAAAAAATAGAAACGTTATTTGTATACATTAATGTAATGAGAGATAGTTCGCTGCCCCGCTGTGTGAACCTTGTGGTGTTCTGTAGATGTGATGGAGGAAAGAACATTTCCTGTCTTCGAGTTACCAGAAGTTTCTGGATAAAGGGAAGCTCATTGCGACTCTGTTATTTTATAGGAACGCTGTTCCATGCTGTCCTTGTTAATTAGCTACGAGTGTCCATCTGTCCCCTTGACTCACAAGACGCCAGTATTATGGGCACTGATTGATCTGTTATGAATATAATGTTATTGCCAGCCTATACCGCCTAATTTTGACCCCTTTTGTGCCAAAGAGAGAAGTTTTGAATCAGATTTCGTACATTTTCACAACATACATTCGCGACTGTTTTCCCTGTGACGCCTACTGTCTTGAAGATTTTCTTGCTTTTCCTCAGTCCTTCAGATATTACTCTCAGAAGCCTATAATCTCTGCTATTGACAGGGCTCCATTAAACATATAAACTGGTAAGTGGGGAATGTTTGTATCGGATGTTGTTGTGTTGTCGCAAGCTTGGGCGCCCACTAGACCACTATGACCACTAGATCACAGATATCTATTCAAAGACTTTCTGAATTGGTAAGATGTTTTACAGCGGAAGTACATAATTCACTCAGTAGAGGAGAATAATAGAGGTTTTGGTCTGAACTATTCCAGAAGGCGGATGTCAACTGCATGTTAAGAAATATACCGACTCTTAGTTTCATGTGTGGCCGCAGTTGTAAAGCGCCAGTAGAGGTTCGACTTTTGTGTCTCACTATTGGCTCCTCTTTGAACGACACGTGTTTTATTGGTAACGAAATGTAATAGGTTTCTTCCTGTGGTGTGCTGATGGAGATGACTGACGTACGAATTAAATTTTTGCTTCTGATGATTATGGTGATGCCTAAACGTCAAGCTGATGGCGTGTTATATGAAACACTGCACTGAGATCAACAAACCTTCATGTGTGTGTGTGTGTGTGTCTCGCCTTTCCTCTGTCAATCACTCTGTGACGTTACTATGCCAGTTTCATTCATATCTTGGTAACTTCTTCTGGCAGCTGTCATTAGTTCGAGTTCCGGCGTGAACATTTGTAATTTTCCTCACGTTTATTTATATTCATTTACGTGTGGACACTTTAATGACACTGTCAGTACTGGCTATGTAGCATCGAATGATAGGATGATATGAGTCGGTATAGCGACGGGCTACGGGCTGGATGGCCGCTGGCTCGATTCTCTTCACAGCGTCCACACCGATTCTGGGACCCACCCATCCTCCTATCCAATGCGTACCGGGGGGGGGGGCTCTTTTCCTGTGGGGTACAATGGCATGGGCGTGAAGCTGACCACGCACCTCCATCTAATGTCCAGGTCAAGAAAGTTGGAGCTCTACCCCCAGTCTCCCATATGTCTTTATGGCGCAGTGCTTAACGGAGCAAGCACAAGGACAACTTCACCTTTTATGATGGGATGATTGGTGAATAATGAATTAAAAAGGATATGGAAGAAAGAGTTCGTTAGCTAATTTTAGTGACTTGCTTGGAGGGACTGAGGTAAATCATGAAAAAGTCAGTATAATCGGTGTGCCGGCTGAGATTCGAAAAGGTGCTTCCAAAATGCGAAATCAGAGTGCCAACTATTCACTTTTTTTTTTTGCTTGTGTGCTTGTGTTATTGATAAAGTTGTTATATGAAGAAGGGTGAGTTCAACAGGAAGGCTGCTGTGAATGTGAAAGATTGAACACTGTGTACATTGTGCATTTCAGACATTATATGTGTATATAATTAGCATCTATTATAACAGTAGGTTCCGAAAAAGTATTGATGCCCTCTGAGGATGATCCGTAGGGATCAAAACATGTAAGGGTGATGAGTCTTCAAATGATAAAATTTAAATAGTCACATTAGGCGGTGTTATTTTTGTCTTTGTAAAACTTGGGAAACTATTAGAGAGAATATAAAAATGTCTGCCAAAGAGAGTCTAGGTTATTATGAACCGAAGAAGCATAAGCCATGGTTCGATGAAGAACGCTCCAAATTATTAGATCAAAGAAAGCAGGCCAAATTGCAACGGTTACAGGATCCAAGCGAGTTAAATGGGGATAATCTGAACAATATAAGACGTGAAACCAGCAGGCATTTCAGGAACAAAAAGAGGGAATATCTGAAAGACAAAATTGATGAGCTTGCAATGAACAGTAGGAACAAGAACATTAGAGACCTGTATAGAGGAATAAATGACTNCAGCTATTTTAGGTTACTTTGATACTTGACCATATTATGTATCATCACAGTAGCTTCCACTGACTGTAGAACAGTAATAATTAAATCTGTACAATTACAATACCCAACTGCTCTGGACAAAATCATGCAGTGCAGCAACTGATATAATATCAGCAAACGTCTGAATAACTGCATGTAGCATGAAAAATACATATGTCATTCTGTGATAATTACTGGCCTGAAGATATCTCATTTCTCTTTGTATGAATAAGAAGATTATACACATGAAGCCAAGTGAAATTCGACAAGATATTCAAATTAATTGGAACTAGGGCAGGGGTAAAAAAACGTTGGTTATGTGCCAGAAATAAATTGTCAGAAGATTCTAAAAAGCAAACATATGAGATAAAAAATATTCAAGTGTAACAGGCGAGACTGAAATTAAGGCACAATAGAGCACTGTGGTCATGGTGCAAGGGCCAAGAAGGCTCACCATTTATACATTCATTCATACATACATTCGAGATAGAAACAAAATGGGACACATCAGCTGTTGGCCTATGCCAATGATGTGAATCTACTGGGTGATAATGTACGAGTAGATGCCATAAAGAAAAACACACAAACTTTAATTGACGCAAGTAAAGAGGTTGGTCTAGAAGTAAACACAGAGAAAACTAAGTATATATTACTGTCTCGTCACCAAAATGCAGGACAAAATCATGACATAAAGATAGGAAACAGATTCAGATATTTGGGAACAACGATAACAGATCGAAACCTGATTCAGGAAGAAATTAAGAGGCAATTGAACTCGGGTAATGCTTGCTACCATTCAGTCCAGAACCTTTTGTCTTCTCGTCTGTTGTCGAAAAACATGAAAATTAGAATATTCAGAACTATAATTTTGCCTGTGGTTCTGTATGGGAGTGAAACTTGGTCTCTGATATTAAGGGAAGAACATAGACTGAGAGTGTTGAGGAGAATATTTGGACCGAAGAGAGGCGAAGAGACAGGAGGCTGGAGTAAACCGCATAATGAGGAGCTTCATAACGTGTACTCTTCTCCAAGTATAATTAGAATGATGAAGTCAAGGAGGATGAGGTGGGCAGGTCATGTAGCACGAATGGGGAGACGAGGAATGCATATAGGATATTGGTGGGAAAGCCAGAAGGAAAGAGACCACAGGGAAGACCAAGGCGTAGGTGGGTGGACAATATATGTTCATATACTGGGTGGGAAATTGTATAATGAAAGTAGTGAGTTATGTAAAGCCTACAAAAGCAACAAGTTCACCGCTTATCGTTATGATCAAAACTGTGCATAGCTTAATCTCCACCTATCCCTGTTCTAATAATAGAACTCAGTAAGTGGCCCTTCGATCCGCTCTTATATTATAATATAAAGAAATGAGCATAATGTTAGAATAGCATCTTCTTTCCCATAATATCGCACATGAAATGAAAGCTGTTTCAAATTGCACGTCATTTATCCGTGGATGAAAGGCCAGCGCATGTGCAGCAGTTCCACTTTGTCAGCAACAATATGGCTTCCATTTGTTGCGATCAGCTGTCACGCTTCTCAGTAACGTTATGCGTTTCGGCTTGCTCTGATCGTCTCCTGTTAGTCTTATTTTCTCGCGTGGGGCCAGGCATTTCGGAGGAGAAGTGGCTGCACTGGAAGGTACCGGAAACGGAAGTGTCAATGAAATAGGGTTGAGAAGGAAGGAGGGGAGTGGTAGTGGGAGTACTGCGGTCATCCGGTTTTCGTCTTTTAATTATTCAAGAGCAGTTATACACATGGTATAATATTATTTTGAGTGTAACTTATTATGTTATTATGTCATCGCCGTATTTTCACTGGACAACAATAATCGGCCCAAAAGCAGAGGATATACGTATTTATGTTCACAGAATATGAATTCTTCTACAAGGAGCAAGGGCTCTTCCATTAAGTTGTAAGAAAACTCAGAAAGTGGACCAAAGCCTGCCCTTGTTGGCATCGGTCTACCTTGACCTGCTTGTCTTGGACCCCAGTTTGTTAGGCCTGTGTTCTTATGCTTCTTAGTTTTGCTGTCCCTTGCCACCTTGGGAAGTGTGTGTATTTTGTGACAGTGAGAAGATTATATCTTGAGCCCTCGTACATTCTGCTAATCGAGGTCAGCTTAATCCTGCCGTCCTCTCGATAGAAGATCTTTATGGACGGTTCGTCATAATTAGTGTTTTACGAAGTTTTGGTAAGAAATTGGAGAATTAGTGTATAAATTGCAAAGTGAAACATTCTCCCCTCGATAAGCAGAACGTACGAGGGCTCAAGATATATATATATAAATCTAGGATTGCATGGCAAAAGCTGCATTTAGCAAGAAGAAGAATCTTTTTAGCAGCAAATTGGACTTAAATTTGAGAAAGAAACTAGTGGAATGCTACGTTTGGAGCATAGCTCTGTATGGGGCTGAAACGTGGACACTTACGGCAGTAGATCAAAAACACCTGGAAAGCTTCGAAATGTGGTGTTGGAGAAGGATGGAGATCAGTTGGGCCGATTATATGAGAAATGAAGAAGTGTTATTTAGAGTCAGTGAGCAGAGGAATATCCTACACGAAATAAGAAAACCGAAGGCTAATTGGGTTGGTCATGTTTTACGCAGAAACTGCCTTCTAAAAGAAGTTATTGAAGGAAAGATAGGGGGGGGCGGATAAAAGTGACAAGAAGACGAGGAAGAAGACTTAAGAAGATGCTGAATGACCTTGGGGACAGAAGAGGATATTTTCATTTGAAGGAGAAAGCTCTAGATCGCATCAAGTGGAGGAACTGTTTTGGAAGAGACTGTGGACCTGTCGTCTTGACAGATTACTGATGAATGAATGATTATATATACATACTATATCGACATATCAGACTGCTGGTCCTGTTTATGGGCTTGAAAGACGAGTATAGTGTTCTCAATATTATTACATCTGAGATATTTACTATTTTCTCCCGTCTTTAAGGAAAATGTGGAATAATTCATAAAGTGGACCATATCATATTATACCTAGTGGACAGACGAACAGATTGACTGATACTTCTTTATATATGTAACCAACTCCACGGAACAGAGTGTTTCTCCAGAAGCTGATAGTCGCTTAGGTAGCCAGTAAATCCCGAACCCGAAAGTTCATTACCGTGGACACAAGAGCCCCCTCACTGGACTGTATCCTGAGCCAGCTGAATGAAAGTCGACACCCTCACAACTTTAGGATCCATTGTAATAGTGTCCTCCGTCTGCACCTGATTTCCTGGAGTGAGCTCTAAGTCAAGGAGGATTAGATGGACAGACCATGTAGCACGAATGGGGGAGACGAGGAATGCATATAGGACATTTATTGGTGGGAGAGCCAGATGGAAAGGGACCACTACGAAGACCAAGACGTAGGTGGGTGAACAATATCGAAATTGATCTTAGGGAGATAGGATGGGATGGTATGGATTGGATTGATCTGGCTCAGGATAGGGACCAGTGGAGGAATCTTGTGAACACGGAAATGAACCTTCGGGTTCCATAAAATGCTGTAAAGTTTTTTAATAGCTGCAGAATTGGCGGCTTCTCAAGAAGAGCTTAGCTCCATGAGTGAGTGAGTGAGGATCTCTTTCCTTCAGGTACTCCGACAGAAATTTTGTATGCGTTTCTATCTCCGCGCGCGTTTATACGTAGCTCATACGGTTTCGTTTTGTCACCATTTCCTGTTATAAGCGTCTCAATGCTGTATGTGAGGGACTTCGCGTTCCAGAAGACTGGCTGTTCATGTGCCTCTTACTTCCTCTGTCTGAGGTCCGAATTCTCTCCTCGGCACCTGATCTGAGGCGCCGAGGCCTCCCTCCCCTGTTTATGTACATGCACACGAATGTGAACTGCTTCCTCATTATCTCTGAGGCAGTGACGTGGACTTAGCGTACAGATGTAATGACTGCCCTCCAATAAACACGTGCGCATAGATTAAGGTACTGCCGTAATTGATGTGGACTGCGTCGCGTGACTCTTTGTCATGGCTGTACAGAATTTTTACACTGACTTAACATTAGCAGTATAAGGGGTGTGAGAAGAAGCTGGTTTAGAAGATGGGTGGATGCTATTGTATTAAAGGAGATTTTGGGTATAGATTCACCTCTCACTCTTCTTTACGCAAAAGTGTATAAACTAGAGGAGAAAAGAAAAACAAAGAGAGAGAGAGAGAAGGATGGAAAAGAATGTAAAGTTTTTTAAAACTCCCCACAGCCCAGAAGTCATTATTGCAACCCCCCCCCTCTCTATATATACTGTTACCATTCACGGCAAAAGATCCAGGTGATACGTGTAACAATGACTTTAGTATCTGATTTATCCCGAACCTATTTCAATGAACAATGCATATTATTTTTTTTTGTTTTTCTTTGCCATTATTTTATTTTTTTCCTCAGTTACAATACATTTACAAGGTCTTAGCGGATCCGATTAATGTTAAGTTCAGTATGTTAACTGTATTCATTGTGGTCCGTCACACTAGTTAATTATTATAAAATTATTTGACAACACCGTCCATTGTAACTCAGTATATATTTATAGTACCTTTACATGTTTCGGTCACTTGTGACCATCTTCAGAAGGCAATAACAACATGCTAAGGAAACACTATTATATAGATCGTAGTACATATGCTTACACTTTCATATAAAAATTATTAAAGTTAAAAGATGTTTGAGTTAATAATATATTATTAAAACTTTCAATATTTAAAATTTTGAACCGCTGAGGTTTGTGTCTTCATGCCTCTTCTGTCAAAATGGGAGATTGGGGTGCTATTTGCTGTCATCTTAAGTCAGGACAGCGTTATTTCCCTCTTTTTTGTATGATTCGTTAAGAATCTGTGTTGTTGTCACGTTGTTTCTCCTTTCGTTGTATAGAACATACACTAAGTCACACTGGACGGTGTTGCCAAATCATTTATAATAACTTCAGTGTGTAACATACATTTAATTTATAAGACACTTAACGAAACAGGTATGAGCATTATAATCTGTTTAAAATTGAAACATGTACACACAGTGGTTTCGAATGTTCCTTCTCTACCCACCATTTTCGTGAAACTGGGAACAAGAGATGAGGTGTCAGCTCGTGTCACTAGTTGTGTCTGTGTGTGTGTGGGGGGGGGGAGACTCGTCCAGATTACGCATTGTGACTTAGGCACTTATCACGAGCGGCCTCCGTAGTCTAGAGGTAACGTGCCCACCTCATGACTCGTGGTACGCGGGTTCAAATACCCGGCGGAGGTCGTCGAATTTTTAAGGGCGGAAAAATTCAGGGAACAAGTCCTCCGGGAGGGACTTTAAGCTGTGTGTCCCGTGTCGTAACTTTACGGCACGTAAAAGAACCTTATATCCCCAAAGGGGATCACTGAGCCAAATTCCAGGACGTTTCCCGCCCAACAATAGTCTCTAAGGCCTCTGATAGATGGGGGAAGCATTATAGACACCGCTAAGCAAGTGGCCGAACTCGCTTGCTCGGCGGGACTGATGGTACGCACCATTTATCGGTAGGGTATAGAGACTGGTAGAATATCATAGAGGGAAGCACAATAGATCAAACTGGTTGCGGTGCATGGGGAAACCCACCCTCTCTAAATAACTATCTAACTAAATAACTAGGCACTTATCACAACAATACTGTACTAAGAATCAGTTTTATTCTTTAGCTAATATGTTGATAGTAATTTATGTTCACTTACATTGAGAGAAACACCATCATTATTATGTCCGTCATATTGGCGACCATAGCCACAGAAAAGGGTTGATGTTATTTGGAGCTTACACGTCATAGCGAAGTTATGTGTACTTACATGTTTTTCAGTATTAGTTATTTTCGACTACAAATCGAATTCGATTAATTAATCCAAAGCGATTACGGTGATCGTTGACAGAATCCGGTGTGTGGCTAGTTACATGGCGATTCACATGGCACATGCGCGTAGATGTAGTGTGGCATTTGGTAACAAGTGTTAAATAAATTGGTCAGCTCGAGTGTCCCTGGCTTCTGTCGGTCGTTTTCGGAACGTTCACTTCCGCGCGCTTCTCTCTCTTCCTTGCTCTGTTAATTCTTTTTCACTTCCGTTACATTTTATTCTTCTCTCTCTTCTTCTCCGTTTTATTTATGTCTGTTTTATACTATTTGGTTTATTATAATTTCTTTCGTTCGTTCTTTCTTTTTGTCTTTCTTATTATGTGTTTTATTTGACGGCCTTTGTGGTGGTCTAGTGGTCAGAATTCCTGGCTACAGGTCCTGAGGTGTCCCGGGTTTGAGTCTCTGCGCTTCCAGATTTTCTAAGAAGTAGTGGGTCTGGAACGGGATCCACTCAGCCTCGTGAGAATAACTGAGGAGCTATTTCAAAGAAATGGCGGCTCCAGTCTAGAAAACCGAAATTAACGGCCGTGGGGATTCATTGCGCTGGCCACGCGACGCCCTCTATCCGCTAAAGTTGGCACTAACTTCGCCGACAAGCGGCGGCCTCTCGCTCGGTCGGTATAGTTCGCTTGCGGACTAAAGCCATGGAGTTTGCTTTTTTGTTTTATTGTATGTTTTGTTTGCTTCTTTGTTATCTTTTTATTTCTGTCCGTCTTTATTGGTCCCATTTTCTTGTTTTTTTTGTTGGTTTTCTTTCGACCCTTTTCATTCATTTTCCGCCCTTTTCGTTTATTTTTTCTTTCTTTTCCATCAAGTCTTCCTTATTTATATTCCATCTTTCCTATCTCATTTTCTCCCCTCAATTCGTTCGGTCTTGCAGTTCTAGTTGAGAAGCTGATGTTACAGAGCACAAACAGTACGTACGGCGGCCAAGGTTCTTGTTGCCGAACTTCAGAATTCGGATTGCAGAACCGAACACACCGGTATAAACCTAAAATTAAGAAATGGTGTCGTCCTTCTTACTATTAATTCTAGTATTTATTCTATCTACACAACTCAGATAAACATAAAAAATTTAAACGGACATACGTCGTTTTTGCTCTGACATAGTTATATATCCCACAGTATGGTGTATGGCGTAAGACGACCTGTCGACCACGGAATTAAAAATCAAAATATATTGCCAAACGGCATTGTAATATAGTGTAGCCTTAATAGCTACGGGGATGGAGCCAGGTGGAGCTACGTGGGGGTGAAGGAGCAAGGGGGTGAAAGCGAGTAAATATCCCTCTGCTGTTATTCCCGACATGGAGATGAGAAGGTATTGTTTTTCTGCGTAATAATGAAACTGTTGGGCCTTCTATCAACAGGGATTGTGGCTGTATTGAGGGTTGCTGTTTCAGCTACAGAAAGAAGTGGAGAGGATGGGTTATCGTTATCAAAGTAATAAGCAGTAAGCCGTGGTAGCGTTTCGCTTGCCTGTTCATGTGCTGGCTGCAATGCCAGTGTTTCCCAAGCCGTCTCATTACACCTTACAGCCACAAGGTGTATATTCCGTTCTGGGTCCGACTGTACGTTAACTAGAACCTCAGATTCCCTGAAGCCTCTGACGACAACGCCACCAACCAGGAAAACCCCTTTGATAACTAATTAGTACTCCCCCTTACCCTCTCCCTATCCTATCGTGATGCTTTGCACAACATCTCTACCCCTCTTGCTTTTCAGATAGCCTAGCTATTCCCTTTCGATCTGTAAACCACTTTTACCCTTTCCTTGTCTTTCTCTTCCAGTTTCAAACCTCATACCATCCAAATCTAGTTCCAAACGAACGAATCCTTCCGATATCGAAAACGAAGTTCAAATTAACATCCTCTTCCTTCCTATGTCTCTAGTTCCACTGATTATCAACAGAGAGCAGCAGAGCCAATGCTTCATCTCTCATGCTTTTCCACACACCACCGTCGCCCAACCAACCTACACCCTTCTCTTTATTCTCCTTTTCTCCGCAACACTGCGCCACTGTCAACCATAAAGCCTTTGTCATCGTAATTATTATTAGTACAGTCAAAGAGAAGAGGAAATAGATTATTAATGACACTGCTTAACAGAGATCATGAAAGATGTTTTGAGAGAATCGATATGGAGGAGGGAGAGGAGTTAGAGGAGTTGTCAGGCCCTGAGTCTGAATGGGGTGAGGGGGGGGAGGAGGATCAGTATGTCCAGCTAAGAAAGGAGCACACAGGAAAGCAAGGCTCTCTGTAGTTGCAATAAATAATGGAAAAACTGAAGAAATAGACGCAATATTTTGTTTCGAAAATCTCAAAGAGAAGAAATCATTTGAAAGGCCTAAGCGAGAAAAGAGGCAAAGTTGTCATTGTGCTTAATTAAGTACCAAGCCATGAAGTTGTTTGAGGGAGAGGAGTTATAACTCCACATATTCTTAACCTCGGCACTCGATGGGAGTGATTACTCTGGCTTCACGTTCCAACCACTTTACTCCTGGGGAAAGAGCTCGGGGTACCCAATGAATAGAAGACTGGGTAAGCCACATTGCCAAACTTGTACTTGTACTTGTGTCAGAGAAGACAGGGATTTGGGAAATTATTACCAGAGAAGCTGTGAACAGGATTGAGCAGATCCAGTGGCAACGGGCTTTTTTGAGCAGGGTGATGAACCGTTAGGCTACCTAAAGAAGGTAACGTTGTCTTTGTGCTTACTTGATTAAGCACTATGACCTGAAGACGTGTGGGGAGTGGATGTATAGATCCACATTTTCTTGATTTCGGCGCTAGATGGAGGTGAGTGATGAGCTTCGCACCTTGGCCGCTTTACCCCCGGGGAAATCGTCCCCAGTACCCATTGCATAGGAGGTTGGATGGGTCCAAGAACCGGTCTGGACGCTGTGGAGAACAGAAAAATCTTGGCCTCATAAGGAAAGCTAATTTCTTCACCAGCTGAAAAACTCTCAGAGGCCTGAGGTAGATGCTTATGTAGGTGAGGCCTAATCGGAGATTACGCCTGGGGATCGTCTCAGACTGTGGCTATTACAAAGGTGAAAGAATTTTGTCACAATATAGCGCCGGGCAGGTATCATTGTCATGTGATAATTACAGCTTTCTTTAGAATAAACAGTGTTTAACTCATCTGTTAAATTACTGCTTTCTTTCTGGGCACGTTCTGAATAACAAGCAGATTATTCGGCCCACGTACATCTCTTTGTTCATTCTACATGGTCAGTTACTCATTGGTCAGCCAAGTCACTCTTGGTTGACAAGTCGGAGCTGTGGAAGTTGTTTGAGGTTTTCTTAGGGTCCGAAGGTTTGCTGGCGTTTCTTCTGCTGCACTTGACTTCTCATATTTCATATTTCTTCTAAAATTGAAATCAGGAATATAATTCCTTTGCGTTTCTGCTTGATCGAACTCATCCAGTTACGGGGCAAGCTTGGTTCAGAGCCTTTCTTGAAAATTTTCTATTCGTGCTGTTGGTCAAGAAATGTCTACTCATACTGAACCCCAAGGTTCATTACCGTGTTGGTGCACCATCGACCCATTTCGTGAATCAGTTCAATCTAGTCTACATTGCCACAACACATTCCATTTAGATACATTTTAATATTCTCCTCCCATCTGTGCCTAGATCTCCCAAGTGGCCTCTTTCGTTGATGTTTTCCTGTTAAACTTTTGCCTTCAACATTCCCCTCACCCTGCTCATGCACGTTACAAAATGTAAGGAACCTTAGCTGAGGACCGCCTCTGTGGCCTAGTGCTCAGAGTTCCTGGCTACAGATCCAGAGGTTTCGGGTTCGATTCCCAGCGCTATATTTTCTGAGAAGCAGTGGGTCTGGAACGGGCTCCACTCAGCCTCGTGAGTATAACTGAGGAGCTGTTTCAAGGAAATAGCGGCTTCTGTCTAGAAAACCGAGATTAACTGCCGTGGGGATCCGTTGCGCTGACCACGCGACACACTCTATCCGCTAAAGTTGGCACTAACCGCCGACAAGCGGCGGTCGCTCGGTCAGTATAGTTCCCTTGCGGACTAAAGCCACGGTGTTTAAGGAACCTCAGCTTTGATTCACGTATCCAAGAAAACATCAGTTGTATCGAAATCCGGTATAGCGATATTGAAAGAATTTCTTTCTTTATCCATGACTATAGACCGCCTTCATTAACGACAACAGGGAACAAGCCATGCCTTTGAATCTGCGTGCTTTTCTTTCGTCATATTTTAACCACACATTCATTTCACTATTGTTTTCTTGAACAGTAGCATGAAATTCTTCTCTTTTCAACATGGTTTCCCCTTTCTTCCTTTCTTTTATTACCCTTACCGTGTGTCAGTGCCCTTGGAAATTCTTTCCAATTTCCTCAGTTGTGTGCTGCAAGGTAGATGCTACCTCTCTGATCTGTGCTTTAATTTTTATCAGGGCGAGATCGAGAGCTGAACCTCCCCCCACCACTTCTTGTTCTCATTTATTCCCTTTCATGTTTGCTGCCTCTTCTTTTCCTCGCCTGAATGAGTCACTTCTGGATTAATGAAATTAACGGATAGAAATGCTTGAGTTGGAATACCAAACCGACCTGTCCTTGCAGTGGAAGGGCGCAGACAGCAAGGACGGTGCTGTCAATGGGACGAGTAGTGATGAATAAAGGAATGCAGTGTAACGGCACGGTATTGAGTAGATCTGTTCAGCAGGCACTTTCCTGATTATTACCTTCAGCTGGAGAACTCTGAAGAACTGTTTTGTGGTACGGGAGACCCAGCCTGTAACATTTCGTCACTTGCCACTTCCAGGCACAGTGCTGTAGAGTACGAGTATCTAAGGTTTTCATGATCCAGACACTAAGTCATGTGACATGCAGTATTCATTTTCAGTTATTTTCTGTCTCTCTCTATATCCATTCATCCATCTGTCCAACCATGTACCTGTCTATCTATCAATCTATGTGTGTATGTATCCTCGTGACTTTCCAAGTCCCCAGTTTCCTGTCCACAAACGCTTCGCCTAGTCCGAGGCCCTCCATAAAATTTCATAACATGGACTTCGTTAACATGATTTGGTTGTTATCTGTCCGCGGGTTTCCTACGTACGCGGATGCCGCAACCTGAGGACGCGCTATGCTGCAGTGACGTTGGTTGACGATCTTGAAGATGACCTCATTGTTCAGAACAGCAAACAACCACTGGAGTGACTAGAGTGCGGGTTGTAATGTTGGTATGTTGAGTTAAATAAGACATGTAGAACTATCGGCTGCACCTAGTGTCAGACACAACCCTGTAATCATGTTCTCAGCGTGTACCGCATGTTGCATAAATATTTCCGCGATTCCTTTCTGTGTCTGCCGTGTACAAGAGGCTTCCCGTCGTGCTGGCACAATATTGATAAAGGATTGCTCGATGAGGCTAGAAGCGACCTGTGCCGTATTTGGAAAGGAACTCACGGCGTCAGACCCTCGCTGCAGAAGTGTGAAGAAAGTGTTCCTGACTTTGCTTCCTTGTGCAAGGAAGAACAGGCTTGTGATATCATTATGTCCGCGTGCCTGTCTCCTCTTTTATTGCCTGAGCAATTTGACAGACTTTCATAAAACTCGCAATAAACGCCACTATTTAGCCGCACTATGGCCCTGGTGTCGACTCAGTTTCTAACAGTAATAAGTACCAGGAATCTTCCTGGGGGAGGGGGGTAAAAGCGGCCAGCGTGTAAGGCTGGCAACCTTACCGCCATCTCTGAGCCGATTTCCTAAAGAAAATGTGGGAGCTTGACGTCTCACAGCCCTATAGGCCTTCACGGCTTGTTACAGGGATAACTTTACCTCTTTACCTTTATGAAGACCACCGCTGTTCTTTCTTTGCTGTCATCGGTAATATCACCATACCGACCGTGCCAGCTTCTGGAGTAGAATCACTGCTTAATGTAACTGAAATGTTGTGTATTAATAGATATCCAAAAGGTATGCAGCTTTTGTTGAGTTAATTTTTTTTTGAGGAATTTGAAACAATAATGGCGACGAATCGTCTGTAGGCAGGATTAGCAATGGTGCACATGTCAGTCTAATGGTAACCAGTCTCCTGCAGACGGGAGTGCCAGTTGATACACTTGTAAATGTAATGATAACCTGCAGACGGGAGTAGCAGTGGTACATCTGGCAGTATAATGGCAACTGATCGCCTGCAGATAGGAGTAGCAGTGTTACATCTGGCAGTATAATGGCAACTGATCGCCTGTAGATAGGAGTAGCAGTGCCACATCTGTCGGTATAATGGCAACTGATCGGCTGTAGATAGGAGTAGCAGTGGTACGTCTATCAGTATAATGACAACTGATCGCCTGTAGATAGGACTAGCAGTGGTACATTGTCAGTATAACGACAACTGATCGCCTGTAGATAGGACTAGCAGTGGTACATTGTCAGTATAACGACAACTGATCGCCTGTAGATAGGACTAGCAGTGGTACATTGTCAGTATAACGACAACTGATCGCCTGTAGATAGGACTAGCAGTGGTACATTGTCAGTATAACGACAACTGATCGCCTGTAGATAGGACTAGCAGTGGTACATTGTCAGTATAACGACAACTGATCGCCTGTAGATAGGACTAGCAGTGGTACATTGTCAGTATAACGACAACTGATCGCCTGTAGATAGGACTAGCAGTGGTACATTGTCAGTATAACGACAACTGATCGCCTGTAGATAGGACTAGCAGTGGTACATTGTCAGTATAACGACAACTGATCGCCTGTAGATAGGACTAGCAGTGGTACATTGTCAGTATAACGACAACTGATCGCCTGTAGATAGGACTAGCAGTGGTACATTGTCAGTATAACGACAACTGATCGCCTGTAGATAGGACTAGCAGTGGTACATTGTCAGTATAACGACAACTGATCGCCTGTAGATAGGACTAGCAGTGGTACATTGTCAGTATAACGACAACTGATCGCCTGTAGATAGGACTAGCAGTGGTACATTGTCAGTATAACGACAACTGATCGCCTGTAGATAGGACTAGCAGTGGTACATTGTCAGTATAACGACAACTGATCGCCTGTAGATAGGACTAGCAGTGGTACATTGTCAGTATAACGACAACTGATCGCCTGTAGATAGGACTAGCAGTGGTACATTGTCAGTATAACGACAACTGATCGCCTGTAGATAGGACTAGCAGTGGTACATTGTCAGTATAACGACAACTGATCGCCTGTAGATAGGACTAGCAGTGGTACATTGTCAGTATAACGACAACTGATCGCCTGTAGACAGGAGTAGGGCCACCTCCTTAAAGTCTTGACCCGCTCTCATCATATAGGCTCATCCTGTCACGAGCCTTCAGAACAGCGTAAGAGTAAAATAATAAGCTTTAATGATTGCTGAAGAAGAATATTGTCGCTAATTTTATTTAATGGAGTCATGTGTTTTCACTTGGCTGCCTGCAGGCGCCTCTGAAAGCGAGTAGATCTGTACTTACTGCACTGGCACACTGAGACGATGCTAAGCAGCGGAATTTATAAGCGAAGGGAACGTGAGAAAGACGGAAAGAGCGGTGAGAGGAAGGGATAGAAGAAACTTTTTGAGTTGAAGGTTGAATGATATTCTGATGCTTTTCAGACTGCAATTACTACCATATTCAATATCTATAAGCGCCATGAAATAAAAAAGACTTCTTTAAAATCAGAGTGTAGCTTGTTTAATCAATATACAAACATACTCCAGATAACTAATTAGTGTAGTAGCAACTTTTTTCGGGTAGGGGAGAAGATGGAAGAAGAGGAATATGAGAAGAAACTGCAATGACGAGGTCTCTCTCAGCTTCCCTTCTTTATAGGACCTACATATTACATAAATCGGCCATATTTATAGATACACTCTATGAATGTTTTTAAGTTGTGTTTTCAGGATGTGAGCTACATGGAATTCGTTTTAAAACATGTTGTATTGAAAGTCATTCATCACATAATAACATAGAGTCAATCAATCAATTTCGTACTTTGATCGACAAGTGAAGTGGGGGGAAATGGGTAATATTTAACATTATATGTTCTGTGTACAAAAAAAAACTTTACAATATTTATCTTCTTTACTTTTCAGCTATCGTTTTCGCTTGGAACAATTTGAGGGATTGAGAAATATCGATTGATTCCACGTCGATACAGGAGCAGAGTGCAGCACAAAGGGAGCGGTGACTTACCGTAACTTTATCAGAAGGTATTGCCTTCACAGTAGAGTCCAAATGCATCATGTATATACTTCATAAAGGGCGAAGGGTTTCTTTACCTCTGTTGGTGAGAGCTGTCCTCTACTTGAATTCCTGCGCTTCTCTTGTGCGGCTATGATAAACATAGAAATCCACGGTTAATTATCCCGCTTCAATTGATTTCTGAAGCGTTCTGCTACAGAAGAGTACGTTAACTACTTAAACGCTCTCACTTTGTTGTGTTATTCGTCCGCTGATTCATAGATTAGAAATGTTTATATACACTGCAGAGAAGGGCGTCATTTTTCTTATAAAATAACCAGGACAGCTGTTTTACAGTTGGCTGATTTAATTGGCAAATAGTTTTGGGGATCTGTCATAACATGGATATCTGCGTGCGTCTTCATAGCTGATTTTCATTTCATTCAGCACAACAGTGCCCCGAATTTTATAATTCCCAGCATTTAGCTTACTCGAAACCCCGCCGAAAAATCACGCAGGAGGAAATAGGTGTGTCCTGAATAGTGATGTCTTCTGGGATATAACGCAAATAAGCAATAAGTAGTAAAGTGATCATGAAACTGAAAATCAGAGGCCAGTACCCAAGGGGCCTGTAGAGCCAGTGAAAAAAAAAACAATAAGCAGGGACTGTGCTTTCTGCCTGCTTGTTTCGTGAACGACTTCATAGTCTTCGTCGGCAAAACATTTTCGTGATTGTCAGTGACTCTTTGAGACGCTGTGGAGATAAAGGCAGAGTCACATATTGCTCCACTGTCTGTATTCTTCGATGCTGCAATCGGGTTAATGTTTTAATATATCATGAATCCTCATGACCAGTCGGGTTGATATCTAAGATGCTAATATGAATCGAACTTTTTTTTTTCACTGGCTCTACAGCCTTCTTGGGCTCTTGCCTCTGATTTTTCAGTTTCGTGATCATTTTACAGAGAGTAGGACTCTTTTGAAGAGTCATCAGTTCGTCGCAAGGCCTCTATCTAAACGCAGGACAACACAAACACATACCAAACATCCATGCCCTGAGTGGGATTCGAACCCATGGTCCCGGCTTCCGAGCGAGCGAAGACAGTTCATACCTCAGACCTCTCGGCTACCGTGACCGGCGAATCGAACCTTACATTTAATATTTAAGATACATAATCTACATAAAATTTTGGTTTGGGATTTCAGAACCATGTAGTATATAATTAATATATTTGCAGTTACTTTATATATTTACTTTCCATAAACAAAGTTGTATGGAATATAATATCCTAAAATTATTATTATCAGTAATAAACATGCATACGTTGCATCTGAAATACCTCCAATCTCTCTCTCTCTCAAGCACACGCACAAATGAATAAGGGCTCAGTGCTGTATCAGTCCGTCCCGTGGAATCTGTTGTTTGATGAATTCCAGAAACGTGACTCTAGGGAACACATCCCAGACAGTGAACCTAAAATACGATAAAGAAACATGGAAAATGTTAAAATTACATAATCAGATGTTGTTACAGTGGCCATGTCTAGAGAGATGAGTTGAACAGGTTACGTACAGGGTGTGGCGGAAGAAGTTGGAAAGCCTCACATAAGAACACTTGATGTAATCAGGTGGGGTGTTCGTCATGAAACTGTGAATTGGAATGAACTGACTAAAGATGTTTGGGGGGGGATCTAGTGACGAACTGCTCTGCATAATGTGACGGGTTGGTTCTATAATAACAGGGAGTTTCTTGGTCAGGTAAATAAGTTCTCAAGTAACACCCTGTACCATATGCAAGTAAATTTACTGCAGATTTTTTTAATATATATTTCCTGAATAGAACATTTGAAGTGATGTAATTTATAGGTCAGCAGAAAACAAATATTAATTCGCTTGCGCACCGTTCACAGTATATGTTTACCATTGTCGTCAGGGAATAGGCTGTTTAGATTTTTACTGTCTTCTCATTGTGGCTGAGGCTTGTCACCTTTCCTCTTGTGCTGCACTCTTGTGGTGATATGTTTGTATCATGGTGATGGCTGGAACAGGAACAGAAGGTGCCTATGCTATTGTTGTTCATACACATACTTCTATCTCTGTTACATTTTTCTGCTTTCAGAATTTTGCAGGTGTACTATGTATGTCTAGTATATAAAGCCTTCAGTACCTCGCGGTGAGAGAAGTTGGCTTCGGGTGGAAGGAATATTATTTGCTCAGAAAAAATAATGGATGAAAATGTGGACGAAGCCTTCGCAGATGTGTTGCAGAGGTTACGGAATTTCGGTAGTAAACGTAGGCAAACGTCCAGTCAGTAGCTTATCTTAAAGCTATCAGAATAAGACATTTTTGCTAAGTACAACTCAGAATATAAAAGGGTTAATAAATAATAGTTAGACTACGATTATGAGGTTTTAAATCATGAAGCGTGCAGTCGCATATGTGACGAACAGACAATGTTAGTGCAATGTAGCAGTTTTAGCATAGTAAAACACCTGAAGTTGGCAATTTGTGGGATTGGGTAGGTCGCGGATTCAGGTACCGATGAGGTCATTGGATTTTTTCAATTTGCCTAATCCTTCCGGCCGTACTATGGCCCTGGGGTCGACTCAGCCTCTAACAGAAATGAGTACCAGGAATAAAGGGCGGGCGGCGCATGGGTCTGACAGCCTTACCGCCATCTGTGAGCCGATTGTCTAGAGAAAATGTGGGAGCCTCAACATCTCACAACTCAATCGGACTCCACGGCCTGTTACAGGGATAGCTTTACTTTACTTTTTACGAGATTGAACGGATCTCATAGTTTCGTTTGTTAGTAAATTTGTGTGATTGTGCTTGGAGGCTCGATCCACAGTATGATCTGGTTCATGCTTGCAGTTCAGTCATCGATCATGTTTGTGAGTTCCATCTTTACCCCATATCAGTAAATCGACTGCGTTTGAAAGTTCTCTTTTACTAGAACATTAATAATCAGTCGGTTCGAAGGTTTGTTCTTATTTGCATGACAGTACTCATTTGTGTTTGAAAATTCGTTCTTAGTCACGTGCCAATAATCGATTCATTTGAAAGTTCATTGTCAGTGACGTGTCAATAATCTGCTATGTTTGAATGTGTGTCCTTGCATTATTATCTCGTCTTACGAGTAAATAGACAGATGCAATTTCAGAAAAGCTTCTCACACAGCGGCTGATGACATCATGTACAGCAATAGACATTAAAATTTCCAGTAATGAAATAAGATACGTAATTATACGGAGCCTGGACATTTAACGAGCCGTAATTCAGTGACACTGTTCATGTAGTTGTTGTCTGTTATGACATGGCTTCCCATAAATAGGTCGATCAGTTCATTAAATAAAATATTTTTTTACGAAATAGAAACTAGAGTGTCTGACAGCATTGTAGACAAGATCCGTTGCCCGGGTGGTCACTTTCAGTATAATTAACGTATATTAAGGGCTCACGGATGTAAGTGTTCCCATTTGTGGGTTTTGACCATAGAACGCCATGGCAGTACAGAAGGCCTGCAAGTAATATAGTTATTTCTAGCGAGTTTAGATACGTTTACTCTACATTCAAAATAAAAATGAAAACCTTTACATGAAGAAAGCAGTCTTCTGGGCTTTGGNTGGAACATTTCAATTAAGTATACATACTACAATTGCGTACGAAATAATTTAGACATGCCCGTGTTCCGAATTTCTGGGGTTTTAACACAGCACCACTTCTATATCTGAGGGATATCTTTACCTCAGAATTCATTGACCCTTTCTGACCGTTCGATCGGTCACAGCATTGAGCGCTCTGAAAGGCAGACGTGAAAAGAAAAAAGAGTGGCAACGTTGAGCAAATTATTTGTCGCCAAAACAAAATGTGAGACAAAACGAAAATATCTAATTGTAATGCAGTAAGTTTTCCAGTTTTAGTTTACTTGTCTGTTAAATCTGTGCCCATGCCATATAGTCTTGATACTAAAATAGCGTCGTTAAATAATCCATCAAGAGGAAAAGTGATTGACCGCTAATTCTGCGCCTGCGCACAGCTTCTGTTACACTGAGCAAAAATTGTTATTCATGTGCATGTTCATTAGGTGTAGGGCAATGTTTTCGGAACGCAGAGTACAAGAACTTTACGCAGATCCACTCGCTCAACCGCTGCCAAAGTTTACTTGCACTGGCTGGCTGGTAAACTGTGATGGCCTTGGCCAGCACAGTGACTCTTGGTTTCGAGTCCGACGGGACTCATGGCCCTATTTTACTGTCTGACGGCTCTCGGAACCCTCTGTATCCCTGATTTGAACTGATTTCTTTCATCGAATCAAAATACATATGCTCATGCTGTTACAATTTGCGGGCCGGAGTGCCCTGCAGACCACCGATTTGGAAACCCTGTCCAAATGAAACTAAGAAACAAGTACAGAGTTGAAGAAAGCAGTCTTCTGGGATTTGGTACCGTGTATATGTGGTGTTAACCGACGTTTCGGAGGAACGTATCGCCTCCATCTTCAGGGTAGAAGAAAAAGTATAAGAAATCTGCAAGCGACAAGACCGTGAGAACGGTAATACGTTCCTCCGAAACGTCGGTTAACACCACATATACACGGTGCCAAATCCCAGAAGACTGCTTTCTTCATAGTCACCGCCGTGAAAGCCTCAAATCTTACATATACAGAGTTATTTGCAAACCTAAAGCATACACGAAAGTAACAGTTTGATAGATATTACTTATTGTGCAAAAGTTACAGTAAAAACATTTTATCACGCTGTTCCTATGTAATAATGATTTTTTGACATAAATAACAATTTATGATTCCTGTTCTTCGTATTAATTTATCTCCTTTAGGTCTAGGTAATCCTCCTCTCCCTTATTTAGCCTGATTCGTTAATGTTCACTCTGTTCAGCGCGAGATTCACTCCGACAACAATACGAGCAAGGAAAGAGAGGGCAACAAAACATTTCAGCATCTGATACAAAAGTTCACAATAAATGTATCTGTCTGTCTCTGCTCTTGATAATTACTGCAATCTGTAGAGCAACCGCAGAGTCGTTTCCTTTCTTTTTGTTATTATCTGGTCAATTAGTGAAACGCGGAACTCATCTCGCTAGAGAGTGAATGTTGTCGAACTGCGGAACCTAATTCATGGAGATTTAATCCACTAAGGAAGAGTACTCCATTTTGAGAATGTCCGTGATTACTTATAAATTATTATCGGAGAAATGATAGAACACTATTGACCTAATTAGACCTCAGACCATCCACTGTGAGACTTCCGAATTTGACATTTTATCGTATAACCACAGCAGTGCATGCATAAATATATTGTAATTGTTATAGTTAAGCTGCTTCCTTTATTTATAAGGATATTGATTATTTATTTATTTATACAGATAATGATACTGTCATGTAATTGGTGTGATTATAGACGGGGTTTGGATTAATAATCGATTTTATTAAATCCTTAAATGTCGTACCTACAAGTAACTCTATCGCTATTGCTAATTCACATATTCTACAATTCACTACAGCACGCACTGAGTATTCTCAGTCTACAGTGTCTTCACCGGTTGTCGCTTGGTAACTTCATTCAACTCTCCGGTCCCCCGATCTCTCTAATTAACTCGGCGTTGCCATGCAACGATTTACAACAGTGGAGGCTCCTCCGCCTCCATCAGGGACGACCGTCAGCGACGACCTCCAACGGGTCCGTCTCATAACTGGTACCTGGTCGACTCCTCCAGACTCTCGACTGACTGGCTTGTACCTTTGGTCCTCGTGATACAGCCTCAGGACGGACCCAACAGAAAACGCCGCTTCCCACAATTCCTCTGTTGTTGAATGACATAGTTATCTACTTGGATCCACAGAGAATACCGTTCTCAGCAGCACTTCCATTTGTTACATTGCGTGGCTTGACGTATTCCACTGTTGCATCTCTGTTTGTTATGCCATAACCTAGTAATAGACGCGTGTTTCATTCCCCATGTCACTGTGTCATCATGGCCTTCAGTATGTTCGCTCTAATAATGCTGGTCAAATTGACAGATCTCGTGATATTACTATGCCGCCACGTCTATACACATTTTTAGTTAGCTTAAGTAATCGAAAACATGGCTGCAGGCGGTAAAGTAGTTGGTTGAGGCACTATGCTGCAAGCCGGAAGGTCGCGAGTTCGATTTCCGATGAGGCCAACCGGTGCGATAACCCTGGTTTCGAATCAGCCTCTAAAAGAAAGGAGTACCAGCAATTATCTTGGGGGGGGGGTAAAGTGCGGCCGGTGAGGCTGACAACCTCACCGCCATCTGTGAGCCGACTGTCTAGAGAAAATGTGGCAGCCTCGACGTCTCACAGCCCATGGGCCTCCACGGCCGGTTACACGAATAGCCTTACTTTTTTACCAGTGTCTGGGGACGAATGGTTGAAAAGACGGACTTTGGCGATTATACTCGTAAAGATTCTCGATAGCATCTTAAGTAGAGTAGATGTCATATGTCTAAGTTTTTCCCAGAGCATATTTTATATTTACTTGCAATTTTAAATTCGGTTTCTTGTTCGTTAATTCTGTGACAGCGACTAAGATGCGTGGAATGGCATATGTCAGGCAGGATCGTCAGGGATGTTGGGGAGGGCGGGAGGAGCTGTACTATCACTGCAACTTCCTGGAAGAAGTCGGGATTAATGTTTTGATAAACACCCTTACATATAGGCACGCTGCGAAAGAACGTCCTTGTGGAAGGGGGGGGGGGTCTGTGAATTGTAGTAGATCGAGTAGAGGAAGAGAAACAAATGAGGACAACTGATATAGCAAGAAGGGTAAGACTTTTTTCTTCTTTTCGGAAATTTGAGAGTACTGAAACTCGTCTTACCCAGAGACAACGTGGCATGCTACATAGTTTAGACGTGTTTGAGATACAGGCCCATCTGAAGTTCCGGCTACCCATTCCAACTTTACTATTATTCTAATTCTCCAGAATTCTAAACCTCAGAGAAGGAGTAACAGGAGGAGAAAATTACATAATAAGATGTTTTGCAGTGTTTTCTTGCCAAGATATTGTAGCGTGTAGAGCCGTTGCTATGCAACGACCGCGAGGTGGGTGGATATACCAGGACTGTTTCTGGGCAGCAGCTCGGTAAACACGTTCCCGTTGCTAGTCAGCAGATTTTTAATAATACAACAGTTGGACAACAACAATGGAAGAGCTGTGTTTCCTACCTGGTCCGTGCCGAGATGTTATAAGCAAGGGACAAGGTTACAGCTTAATCAGTTATGTACAGGAGTCTGTGAAGAGAGCCCGGATGCAGAGGAATAGCCATTGTTGGAGCCGTTACTAGGAGACGTCTAGTAACAGACTGAGAACACTAGTGTGTGTGCTTTAGCCAACTGTAAAGTGTGGAAATTGCGATAGTGTTATTTGTAGTTATGGCCTGTAAGTGGTCAATAAATCCATTCACCAATTCAGTCTCCGTCTGTAGTCTCCCATACACGTGACAGTATTATAAACCCAAGGAGGATGACATTAGTAGGGTATGTAGTATGCGGGTAAGATTAGATAATCTGTAGAAGCTACAAAATTTTAGTTTGTAAACTTAAAAAGAAAAGATGACGTTGGAGACCTGCTAGACGTCGACAGGAGCAGGGCCGTTTAGAAGGCGCACCAGAGCTCCTCCTGTGGTGGCATAGTTCAGAACCCCCCTCACCATTTTTTGTTTATATTAAAGCGAAAATTAATTCGTTGCGATCTTTTGTTTAAACCGTGGCTATTAATTTGTAGTAGTGTATACGTGTTATGCAGCAATGTAAATCAGACCATTTTGAGAATTATGGCACCAGTGACAGTTTTCGTCGCAGCGTCTAAAAATTTAATGCCATTAATTACGACGAAGTTTTGAAAGAGTTGATTCGTTCTTAACTAAGAGGGAATGTGCAGAATTTTGTGTCTCCTGGGGCGGAATTTAGGCTTCCTCAGACCCTGGATAGGAGGATAATATTAAAATTAATCTCGTGAATGTGCGAAATAGATCAAGCCGACCAGGGCTAGGGTTCAGTGTGTCTGGGTCATTTGAACGCTGTGTCGAGCCTTCGGGTCACATAAAAGACGAATTTTTTTAAAGCCTGAGAGACTGTCCGCTTCTCAAGGGGGTCTGCACTTCATGCAGTGTATTCTTCGTGAGTACAAGCAGTAAATATTCCTTCGGCCTAGTAGCCTCTGTGTTTCTGAAGGTGCAGGTCGTTATGCTACAAGGTGGAAGGTTACGGGTTCCAGTTCTGATGAGTTCACTGGATTTTTCAATTGACCTATCCCTTCCAGCTGCACTATCGCCGTGAGTTCGACTCAATTTCTAACAGAAATTAGTACCAGGAGTCTTCATGGGGGATCAAATGGCGGCCGGTGCGTAAGGCTGACAACCTCACCGCCATGTGTGAACCAATTTTCTAGAAAATGTGGGAGTCTCGGCGTCTCAATCTTGTGGACCTCCACGGCCTGTTACAGGGATAACATCTTTTTTCTTTACCTTTACAGGAGGTTATGAGGAGGACCGTTTTTGCTAGGCGCTGAGCGTCTCTTAGCCCAGTTTCAGTATCCTGCACATGTAACACAGAAACTACATCTGTCATGTCATGCGTTTGGCACTGATGGTCCATTTTATGTAATTTATATTTTTTAATGTTGGTACGCTGGCAAAATAGGATGCATGTCCTTTTTTTATTGTTTTCTGTGATAGTCGGAAAGGTTGAAACTTTCGGAATTTATGACACTGAAAGGAATCTATAAGTAGACCTTTTTCTGTGGCACTAATGTAATGAATTTAACTATTCACTTTCGTCATAAAAATATATATATATACAGCAGAAGTTGTAGAGGAATGAGGAGAAAGGGTATGAGAAAAAAACGCGAAATGATGTGTCGGCCAGCCATTTTGAAGGATGTGAATGCCTGTGATGCCATCTAAACGATGATTTACGACAAATACTTCCGGTTGTTTTCCCTTCGTTCTTAATGGCTTGTGGTTTTCTCATTTCTCCTCTCTTTTTCTCCTCCCCCCTCCTTCTACACACATTGGTGGTGTTAGGCTACATTGCTAGCAGAAGCCAGAATGCAGAAGTTCAAAGTGTATATGGTCCTAGCATATATAAACCATATATATTCACATATACACATCTTGTGGAGCTCAGTGGTGGATCCAACATACCTTACACGCAGTTCATGGCGCTCGAAAGAGATCCGGAGTTTTCCTCATGGAATCCTACGTGAATTGTCTTTTTGTCTTGGTGTATCGCTTAACTTCTTGAAGATACAAATTGCTCTGATGACTTTTATTTCTTGTAAGGTTACTATGCTGTGTAACTTACCAGATACTCTAGAATCTTCATGAATTTCCTGGGCGTGCTTGGAAACAAACCTCATCATATAGGCAGCACTGCCATCTACCTGGCATGATGAAGAGCAAAGATTATCTGAACAGAAGCTATTACCAAGTTTCTTGGAAACAAAATCTCGTCAGGCACGCCCTGCTGCCATCTATGTAACACGGCAAAGAGCAAAGATTATCTAAAGATACGCTATTACCTAGTTCCTACCTTATCAGGCAGAATCTGCTGCCATCTGTCTGGCATGGTGAGAAGCAAACATTATTATCTCAAGAGATCCTATTAACTAGTTTCTCGGCATACTGAATAGCGACACCAATGGGTTAGGGTCCGTTGCCGAGAGTCTGACATAACAAAGAACAGCCTTATCAAATAGATCATATTATCAAGAATTTGGACATACAGAGGAATAAGTCTGACCTAAGTATTGCCTACAGTACCGTTTGTATCCACAGCAAATCACACCGAATCTACGTTACAAGTTCCAAGTGCATAAAAATATCTGTTTATTCTGTGAAGCAGCTTATCCATAAATACACAAAGGACACAAAATGTCGAATCATTGAAAGGAAGGCATGTCGAAGACCTACAGGTGTTTACTTGCTCTGTATATTCTTGACGGCCCAGAGTTGCGTGAACAACAGCTTAAGAAAACTCCTTGGCCTGTAGTCCGCAAGCGAACTATACCGATCGGCCGCTTTTCTCCGAAGTTAGTGCCAACTTTAGCGGTTAGAGGGTGTCGCGTGGTCAGCACAACGGATCCCCACGGGCGTTAGTCTCGGTTTTCAAGACCGGAGCCGATATTTCCTTGAAATAGTTCCTCGGTTGTCCTCACGGGGCTGAGTGGACCCCGTTCCAGACCCACTACTTCTCAGAAAATCTCGTATCGCCGGGAATCGAACCCGGGACCTCTGAATCTGTAGGTAGGAACTCTGACCACTAGACCACAGAGGCGGTCGAAGACCAGCTTTACCTTACGTAACTTGGGAAGAATTTGAGAAGTATGTACATTCGCTAGAACGTACAAGTACGAGTCTTCACCCCACACTGTACAACAAAACGCAAGAGAAGAAAGGAAAGGCCGTGTGAGAGATCGAACGTTATAGGAAAGAAAAAGAAAGGCCGAGAGGAAGTAAATGCAATCCATGAATATAAAGATGACCTTACCCAAGCAGGAAACAAGTGTACGATAACGTAATTCCCCCTTCATCAGCGGCAGGGCAGGTGTGTGTGTGTGTGTGTAGGGGGGGCAGTTAGTGAGTGAGAGTCACTCCCCGCAACAGAGGGTGAGTGACCAGCGGTAGTCAGACCCTTTCTCTCGTCGAAGATGAGACCCAATTTCAAAACACGCAAAGGTGTTGGAAAGAACAAAAATATGGCCATGGGTTCCAACGAGACCCGAAGCCAAATTGACTGTGCTGGCCAGGACCAGCCCCCTTTATCTCCTCAAATTCTAGGGGTTTAGATAATACAAATGCAGTCGCCAACTCAGACCGTGTACCGTTCACCAGCCTAATGATATATAAGGTAACATATACATTATGTGCATGTATAAACCGTCCCTTGATAGACAGTAATACATAATTAGAAGATCAAATATTTCGTAGGATCTTAAATCCCACACTGACACACCGCACGATTACAGAAGAAGATACCATGAGCGGGAGTGAGAAATGAGTAACACGGAACTTTCGAAATAAAACGCATGTTCACAAAAGAAATGCAGAAGAAACACATAACTCTTTAATATTCTATACCATCACTAATGTATATAAAACACGTCAAGTTTTGTGATTCGTTTCATTGCAAATAGCACCTTTAACAAGTACCAGGCATCGTACCGCGAAACAGCACAGTTAACACAAATCAAACGGTAGCCATATTTCTGCAGAATGCCTGTCTGTATGATCCCTAAAATACTGTCAATCATATGCACGTCCTTAGAGGAGCGGTGCGTTAGACACAGAACATGAGGCGCACCAGGCCTCCAGCAGTCTCGAATTCAGTTCCGTGTCGACCATAAATTATGTTGTCACGCATACACCTACTGTCTTCCAACCCTAAAGCCTCAAAATAAAATAGGGAAGGGGGAAGATAAACATATGGTTGGTATTTTTTGACAGAGTGAAATATCTCGGGTTTGTATGGGCATATTACAGAGTTATAACCTTCCCTAGCTGTAACTTGGCTGCTGTAAATTAAAACATTGTGGATGCTGTTTTCCTGAAAGTCTAGCCAACAGTTCGTGATTATTTGTAGTGACCAAGTCTCAATCAGTTTGTGCTGAATATGATTTCTTGTCGGCGTCTGCTTCCCATTATGTTGGTCGAGAGAATTTCCCTTCTTATCTTCACTGTTACACTTCTATTAACTTTGGAATGGCACACTACCCAGTATAAACAAGTTTAATTAGTATATTGACCACTTATAAGTTGTAACTACAAATAAACATTGAACTATCGCTAATTCGAATTCGCATTCTCAATCTTCACTAGCCCTTGCCTGGCAGCAACTCCCAACATTACAGATGCCTCAACTTCAGTGTTCAGGGGCTCCTGTCTTCTCTGGCCGAGGACTCCTTCACAATTCCTCATGGCCGTAACTACTTTTCTTGGACTGACTGTCAAAGTCAAAGTTATGTTACGAACGATGGTTAATCGGCCAGTCTGTCTTGGTGTCAAGCCCCCATAATGGAGACTAAGACCACACTTTTGTTTCTGTCTGACAGTTGCGGTTTTATTGATATTGGGCGCCCTCTCTGTCTTAGAGGGTCTGCCGTTTACAGTTGCTGCTGGTCCTAGCTAGCGCAGGGTTCCTGACCATATTTTACTCTCTCATTTTCGAGCCCCCCCCCCCCTTGGAGGGCCCGGTCCCTGTATTAATATCCCCCAGGAACAGGGCGTTCCAATTATACTCCCAGGCACTGGGTTCCCTCTTCGTCGCCTGCTACGACTCGCAGGGATATGATGGAGGCATTCTAACCCGCCTCCATGCGGGAATTGTGTAATCGTAAGTTACAATTTATAACGTGGGTTAAAATTACTGGTACTGATATTATATCAGTAAAATGTTTCCTGTTGTATCTTATGACTGATACGTTCTCCTGTTGCTGCCTTTTAAATATCTGCAAATGTAACAAAGGAAATATATTTTAAAATTCATCATTTGTTCTTGTCTGATTTATAAGTATTGAATTGTTTATACTATTAAATCTGTTTACGCTGGTTGGCTTCTCATCCAAAAGAGATTTTTCATTCTTCGATTATTAAACGAAACGTTCTTGATATTGGCTGAACTTACTCACGAAGTATTTCAAGGTTTACGGTAGAGGATTTACTGAGCTTCATGTAAAACTTGATGTAGACACGTTGCTCGATTTTGTCATCCATCGCAGACAAAACGAAACAAGAAGTCGAAAAAATACTCGTGTAAAAATAATACGTGTTCACAGCGCGGTGCCACATGGCTTGCGGAAGTGTGAACTTGGGCTACCCTCTCATCTTCTCTCACCGAGGCAGTTACAACAGTAACAGTCCGCGAACTTTCCGATACACATCATATGTAACATCGAATGAAGTGATGAGTGTGAACCATGAATTGGTAAGACTTTGGAGAGAAGAGCTCGTAGCTTGAATTACGGTATGTGTCGTGCCCCAGCTGTTGATCTGAATGACTGAGGAAAAACTTGCAGCAAAACATCGATCGCATGGTGAAGATTGATATTAGCATTGATGGCAGCAAACCAGAAGCACAAAGGTGGGATGGCCTGGCGTTTATTCCATGTTTTGTGGAAATCTGAATATTCGAAATTTATTTTTGGGGGGGGGGGGAGTTCAGGGAACAGACCAACGGGCGTCATAATACCGCACATGCATATTTCCTTATTAAAGAAACGTTGATGTTTCCAAGATACTTTTCGATGTTTAGTAAATCACATGACTTTTCAATAGTAATATCGTATTGATGGGAAGTTGTTTGGCCTGGAACAGTGTGCTGAGTGGGGGCATGTGTAGTTATTGCCTTTGATTAGCAGCGTGAAGCAGTGACAATGCCGAAGCTACTAGACGAACTGGTTCATGTTGCCAATGGCATTGTGATTGTGCTCATCACGTATTGTCGAAAACAATTGAGTGCATTGCTAATAATATGTATAAGATTTGATTACATCATTGTTGTCGGGAACTACAGGTACACGTTATTACAAACACAATAATGAAATATAAAAAGATTGTATATGTTCTATAATATACTTATTATATAGCTAAATTCACGTTACCGCTGACATAGAATTTAATTTAAAATTATTTTATACAGAAGTTGAGTCACCCCCCCCCCCATGAATGAATGTTGCGTAAATGATTGGGCCGCCCATTGTGACGTCACTTTCAACAATAAGTGAATGAGATGACTCGACAGAGGATAAAGTCGCGCTCCATTATGTGACGGTGGGCTTTGTTTGATTTCACGTAAAATTGCGCATGTCCTATTGGTTATTAGCTTGATTTTCAAATCCTTCGGTCCGTGTAATTTGTACGTAACGGAATTATATTTAACAATGGCAGTTGTTGGGCTTTCAGAGTAATAATTCTCTTTTTTCGAGTTCTCGATTATTATAGAAATGATTTCGAATTTGTAACTGTTTTCTGCATGAAGTCCTCTCTGTTTGAGGGAAATTAACACAGGACAATGATCTACTACAAATTGTTCCAAAATTTCGTGTATATTTTGTTAGTTTGTTTCGCGACGTTTGTCAGACCTCTGCTTATTTGAAGCATCTTGAAGCTTTCCCTGTTTTGAGTTGGTTATTGACTTACCAATTATGTTGAACCATGACCCAAATTCGGTTTCGCAGCTGCGCTTTCCACACACACATCATTCTGGTCTTGAGGTTAAGAATGCTTGGAACTTTAACCCCATCCCTCCTACATGCCTACCTGTCGCAGGACAGGAACATATTTTTTTCCCCCTTAGCACTCCAGCCCCAGTGGGCCTAGGCCTACCTCCATGAACTTCTCCGCTCACTTCGGTTTTTCTATATCTTACACATATGGTAGGACTCCTTGGGCGAGTGATCAGCTCGTCGCAAGGCCTCTACCTGTAGACAAACACAGAAAAACGCACACAAACATATATGCCCTGAGTGGGATTCGAACCCACGATCCCAGTTTCCAAGCGAACGAAGACAGTACATGCCTTAGACCGCTCGGCTACCGTGACCGGCGAGGAACATATTTACTATTAGTTTTTTGTAAACAGGAATATAATTTTGAACTATTGTTATACGTATATGACGCCTCCCACTAGTGCCGAGGTCAAGAAAAAGTAGATCTCTACATTCATTCCCCCATACGCTATCATGGCACAGTGCTTAATTAGCTAAGTACAGCGACAATTATTTGAAAATTTCCACGTTTTCAAAGCTGTCTTTATGTTACGATTTTGCCTTGCGTTCTGGTGACTAGAGAGCAACCTATGCTTAGTGGTCTATGCATTTGCTTGTAGTCTAACCTCTTTACTAGCGTCAATTAAAGATGTTATGTTTTTCTTTATGGTATTGATGTTATCTCCCAGTAGATTCACATCATCAGCACAGACCAACAGTTGATGTGTCTGATTTAATTTCAGTCCCACCTGATTTTCCTGGACCTTCCTAATATCATATTCTAAAGCAAAGTTGAAAAATTATTTCGATAAGGTTCTCTAGAAAGACAGAAAAAAATTGAAAGGCAGAAATTGTAAAATAAATCCTACATTATAGTGCTCTATGGTACATGAAAGGGATTCAGGATAGCTCTGTCGGTAAAGCGACTTCGCTACGGGCTGGACGGCCGAGAAATCAGGGTTCGTTTCTCAGCAAATGTACGAGATATTTTTCTTGTGCATGTTGTGCAGACCGGTCCTGGGGTTCACCCTGCCCCGTATACGGTGGATACCAGGGCATATCTCTCCGAAAGTAAAGCGCGAGGGACATGAAACTGACCACACACCCCATCTAGTGCCTAGGTCAAGAATGTTGGAGCAGAACCTCGACTCCCCCATGCGTCTTCATAGCGTGGTGTTAACTTAATTACCTTTCTATACGCTAGACGACACTGTACAGTATTCCCTAGAATATAGTTACGGTTCATTTGTCTGGGTGCATACCTCGGGCGAAACATTGTGCGTAGCTACGTCACACAAGCATGGCAGTGAAAGGGTCAGGGCGGCCGCACACCAACTGCGTCAAAACAAGCATCAAGACATGAGACAAAAGACGCGGTCATGCTTCATTCGTGATTCGTCAGCATGAAGTTGACGTCAGCATCATGACTCAGACACTAAGTCTTCTCTTTTTATAATCTAATTCGTTTCAAATGTGCTCCTTTCTTTGCGTCATATCGCAGACATCGTGTCTTGAGTGTTACATGTCTTGACGCATGCCGATGTCGGCCTACCTAAGAGTTACAACGCAAGATGTTGCTGTGAGTATCCTTTAAGTAAACAGATGTTTTAATGAGCCTAGATAGCCAAGTCAGTACAGTGACCGGCCAAGGTACGGGCTTCGATTTCAGGCAGAAGGAACAAGCATTTCTCCCACCGCCGCTGCTATATCTAGACCAGCTCCAGAGCTCACCTAATGTCCTCTGGAGGCTCTTCTTAGGGGTAAAGCAGTCAGAGCTTGAAGCTAATCACACTATGAAGATATGCACGTACACATGTGTACGTCTTCATGGCGTGGTGCTTAGACACTGGGGCAGAGATGCTTGAGACGTGCAAGCGAATGTTCCGGTAACAGTGTCACTGAACTGTGGTTGCCAGGAACAACAATGACGGCTTAAGTGTAATGAAGTGATAACGTATAGGGGGCGGAAGGGCAGTGTGATCAGCACGGTATAATCACTAACATTGCCAGCAAATACCTATACCAGCAGAATATAGGAGAGACCAATGCTTGCCTCCCGCGAACTCACTGTCTCTCTCCAATTCCAGGCCACGTCTACCTCTCTACACACATACACTCCAGTGTCAGAGAGATACAGACAGTACCCAGCAAGCCTTGTGAGTAGAATCATCATCATCAGCAGCAGTAGCATGAGGCAAAACACACATTCTCTCTCTCGCACATCCTATTGGCTAAAGCTAAGCAAATGGGTAGAAGGGATTATTGCGTCGAGCCATATTATCTCAGGCGTCCAAACGCTTCAATTTCACAAATTCTCTGTCTGGCTAGAGCTAACAGTTACCGCTGGTACGGAGCATCGGAGTACTGAGCTACAGATATTCCTCTATATCGTCCCTTCCATCCCCAACCCTCCTTCATCCCTGTTCTTGTCCTGTCTAATTCCCTTACTCCTGCATCAACATTCCCTGGCGTTAGCTCTACACCACTGTACCCCCACTACCTCACCCTCTCTCCTACCCTTTCTAGTATTCAACCCCTTTATACTCATGCACCAAACATTTATTTTGCTTACGCCTTCCTACGATAGCTTCGCAAATTCTCCATGTATTCAGTTAATGAAGTCTCTAGGAAGCCTATTTATGTACGTGCGCTGGCGTATGTACTGATACTTGGGGATCCAGACGCCCAGTTAGTATTTTCTCAATAGTTGCATCATCTGTTTGAGTGAACATTGTTTGTGTTATATCGTGTGACATTTCCTCGGAAGCAATGGAAATTGAAAGCGGGGGATTGAGCCCTTTACATTTGGACCCGTAGCTGGCTTTATGATTGAATTCCGTGCCTCAAGTAGAAGGCCTATTGATGAATTGTATTGTCATTAAAATTAATATAAAAATAAGAAAATGGTGCCAAGGAATGTAGTTATATTTTGTAATAAGCTGCTGTTAATTTCGTCTATTATCGTCCAGACATGGGCCTGTCGGTATATAGGCCATGTACAGGAAATATGGGCGGAAGTCCTCTTGTCTGTCATGTGCTTTGTTATGGCGCAGTTTTCGCTAGGCATAGAACCGACATCTTCGGCTTTGCCTGGTTAGTGTCAACAAATAACAGATGAGCCTCAATCAGGATAGTTTTGGCTCTAACATTTTTTTTTTCCTTGGCACCAGCCCCAGTGGGCCTAGGCCTACCTCCATGAACTTCTCCGTTCACTTCGGTTTTTCTAGATCTTACACATTCGGTAGGGCTTCTTGGGCGGGTGATCAGCTCGTCGCAAGGCCTCTACCTGTACACAAACACAGAAAAACGCACACACACAAACTAACATCCATGCCCTGAGTGGGATTCGAACCCACGATCCCTGTTTCCAAGCGACCGAAGACAGTACATGCCTTAGACCGCTCGGCTACCGTGACCGGCTGCTCTAACATTATAGTCAGGTGTTTTTCGAAAGCCCGTAATGAGATCAGGGGTTCATAGTGGACCCAGCAGTGGACTCATTGTCGCCAACTTCGGGCGACTGAAATATTTGCCCTCTCTCCAAGTCAGTACCAATATCATCACGTTTTCTTTCCAAACGTTAACGAATAAATTATATAGAAAATCATTTTGTCAGTTGTTTTACATGAATATGGGGCACGGTCTTTTACTCTGAGACGAGAATGTAAATTGAAAGGGTCCGGAAACAAATTGCAGATAAAAGAAATGGATCTTGGGAAGAGGAATTAAGTAGGGTATTTAGAATACGTAATACTTTCACGTGATAGAATGACTAAAGACGGGGTTTGGATTGGTAATTGGATTTATTGAACGCCTGCAAAACATAACTACAAATAACTATAGCGCTATCCCTAATTCACACACTCTGCAGTTCACTATAGCACGTACTAAGTCTTCTCAATTTGCTGTGTCTTCACCAGTCGTTGCCTGGTAACGGCTGTATCGGCGGACGTTCCCCTTCTTCTGGGTTCCCGAACTGTCCGCGTGCCTCAGCTACCAGCTTCACCGCAGCAGTCCTCTCTCTCACTCACGAACCAACTCGCTCCACTCCACTGCACTGCTCTGACTAAACTAAGTCGCAGTCAGAGTTACTTTAGGGCTGGTGGTTTACAGCCAATCAGTTCGTCTTGGCGCCAAGCCCCTTGAGATTCACGACCAGAGATTTTTTCCAGCTGAACCCTTGCGGTCATATTCCTTATTTAACATCTCTGACGAGAGGATGGGTTTGTCTCTTATGAATAGGCTTCACCTTTGTCAAATATGCATCTGGCATAAGTCCACATGGTTATGGGGAATGCCTTTTCTGGAAGCGGTGAGTCTGAGAAAAGTGATAATTTTGAATAAAGTAACTCCCATGGGGTTTGAGATATGTCTCTGAGAGCATAGCCACATCTATATGTAAGTCTTGTAGCTGTTTACTGAGCTCATAGCGCTGCCTCCAGATGTGCATTTGCATTAAATGCTATGACTTTGAGCGGCCTGTGAACTCTGGCAGCTATTTGGTTTCATTAAGTACCATTTTTGTAATGCCCATTTGCGTATTTACGAAGCTGTTGCCTGGCAATGGTTGTTGTCTCGTTTCGCAGTCATTGCCTGGCGACGTGTCTATATGCCACAATACATAACGCGAAACTTAATTATTTATATAAGTCGCCTTGTTTGTTAGGACAGTGGCATCCAGTAGGCCATGATGGGCTGGCCGTATTTCTGTGGTCATAAGGACAGTCAGTGCACATGCAATTGTTATGTGAACATTTTTCAGCCGAACGAAAAGTTGGACGGTAGAGAACAAAATGGGAGAATAAAATTCAGAAGGGTCTTAGGTGAATGGGTTATGATGACGGAAGGTGGATAGAACTGGCTTATAGCTTGCAGTGACGGACTTTCGTGTTAACGATGGTCAGCCCCTTTAGTTGCATAGTTAATGATTTTGATGTTTTGTAATGAACTGTTATACGTGATACCGTGCAGCTCGGAAAAAGCTTCCACGTATACACGTATATTTGTCTTTCTTTAAAGGAATATGTCAGTACTGGTATTGTGTGTAAATTTAAGAAGTTTGAAAACGCCCCATCAAAATAGGTGTGTGTGTGTAATTTTTAATAATAGAAAGAGCCCAGTAAGATATGATAAGTTATTACTTTTGTTTGTTTTTTCGAATGAGAAAGAACATCTTGGTGTCTGCCCGAACCGTACCGCAGCGGACTGACCTACCATCTCCCCCAGGGTCGGCGCAAGCCCGAATGCTGCTCCACGCGATGCGAAATCCCCCCTCCCCTCAGTTTTTAAACCATGATTGGTGTAGTAATCCTTAACCTTTTAAAGAATGATCAGTCAGTCGGGCAGTTAAATTGCTGGTCCTTGCCAGCACAGTCAGCCTTGGTTTCGAGTCCCATTAGCAACCATGCTCACATTTTTGTTGTTTCTACGATTTTACTTGTTTTGAAATGGGGCCTCCTCTTCGACGAGAGGATCCGACTACTATTGGTCACTCCCTGTCTAATGGGGGGTTGCGGGACTCGAGAGGGTACTCACTCACTAACTGCTCGTCCCCTGCAATCACACACACACACACTCTCTCAACTCTTTCGGTCTCACAACTCTTAAAGACTGAATTTATTCTAGATAATATATACAAATGCTGTCCTTGCTTCACAGGAAACGCATTACATCTCCTCTAAAAAGTTTAGCCGGTTAATGCTGTTTAGAGAAACGCTGTTTATTGTGAGAGCCACACAGATACTCTGTGTGTGCAGAATGCAGAGTTTTAGTATGTTGAAGCTGGTGATACATATTATAACAAGTGGGTTTTAGGGGTTAAAATAGTTTTATTTATATTGCTGCTGTAACCGACCACGCTGGACGCCACAATTTCTACATCCGCGGTCGATTCTCAGTAGGGCAATTAATGGGAATATTGCGTATGGAACCTTAGTGGGCGCAGTGTAAGTCAAGGAATTGCGCAGATGCGGGCAGTGTTGATTGAGCAGACGCTAACAGTGCCGATTCATAATTGATAAACTCGTGATGAATTTATTAAGTTCACTTGCACTCGATGAATAATAGTGTCACACTTATGCAATTAGTGTACTGGAACGTTGACGTCTTTGTAACCGCGATTGCGCATCACACATGGTTTAACTTTACTGAAAGTGCAAGTGGTACGGGTCGTAGAAGTACAATTGCGAGACGTAGAACTAGTGGAAGTAAAGATACAGAGTAATTGACAGTCAAAAACAGATTCCCTGGTTTTAGTCCTCAAGCGAACTATACCGACCGAGCGACCGCCGCTTGTCGACGAAGTTAGTGCCAACTTTTGCGGATAGAGAGTGTCGCGTGGTCAGCGCAATGGATCCCCACGGCCGTTAATTTCGGTTTTCTAGACCGGAGCAGCTATTTCCTTGAAATAGCTCCTCAGTTATCCTCACGAGGCTGAGTGGACCCCATTCCAGACCAACTACTTCTCAGAAAATCTGGTAGAGCCGGGAATCGAACCCGGACCTCTGGATCTGTAGCCAGGGACTCTGACCACTAGACCACAGAGGCAATAACAGTCACAAGTATAAATCGAACAAGTCGTACCGGAAGAAGAACTAGAACTTTATCAGCACCGAGAACACCCATTTAAATAAACTCGGTAGGCGGGACTTGCCGAAATCTCAGTTGAAGTAAGAATTTCTAATTGCGTCCCCGCGCACACCTGAATAATGTTAACAATCGGACTGTTAATTCTGTTAAGCGGACGTGAAGTCTGATTAGCCGGACGAATATCGTCGGTGCATCCCACAAACGTGTCATGTTATGTACAGGCGAGATTATCCCGCTTAAATACTGTCCACCCGCCTTCGTGACTTCAAGTCTCAAAAAGAGATTCACTACAAGAAAAACGTTACAAGTTAATCCGAAAGATAACCTTAATTACGCTTCTGTGCTACACCTGTCGAGAGGAACAGTATATCCTGAACACCTGTTTCTACCGCTACACTACATCAACCGGAGTTGGCCATATCCGGATATCTTAATAATCATTTGTATGTATCAAGGGTTCGATGCCGGACTACATTGCCATACTGCTTAGCGCATTCTGTAAATTAGTGATCACGATATGAACAAAATAGCGACAAAAATTATTTTTATTAAAAAAAGTTTAAATACACCTTACTTTAAATGTTACCGCACTAGGTGGCAGCTTGTTTCTCCTATGCTGTCTTACCGCCCCAATTTATTAGTCAAAACTCTTCCGCCTAATTATTTTTTATGTCTGTTGTGGAAGATAATCGCAACTTTCAGTGCGTTCAGAACTGATACAGGGTGTTTAAAATACTCGGATCCGGCTGGAAAATACAGAAGACGATTTTCTGCAGCCACGTAGACCTTACGTGATCACACATGGAAACTGAAATGTTTAAAGGAATTATTTCAAATATTACATAAAATTGTGTCTGCCGGTATCATATTATTTGAATTATGCACGGAGAACAACAGTTACACGAAGAAGTGTTAATCTTGCCCTTTATTGGAAGTATCCCATCACGGGACCAAATGCGCAATCATGACACAACGCTTTGGCACAGAGATGATAGTCACTCAGTTACTCAAGAAATTCCCCGCCTCTTTCGGACCCCGAAAGTTCATTACCGTACCCACAAGATCCCGCCCTAGTTCCTTCCTGAACAAAAATAAATTTACCAACTTTTGATAATAATAAAAATATATAATAAGCGCATTGGCTTTAGTCCGAAAGCGATCTATACCGACCGAGCGACCGCCTCTTGTCGGCGAAGTTAGTGCCAACTTTAGCGGATAGAGGGTGTCGCATGGTCAGCACAACGAATCCCCACGGCCGTTAATTTCGGTATTCTAAACCGGAGCCGCTACTTTTCCATTCAAGCAACTCCTCAATTATTCTCACAAGGTTGAGTGCACCCCGTTCCAGACCACTATTTCTCAGAAAATCTGATAGCACCCGGAATTGAACCCGGGAGCTCTGGATCTGTAACCAGGAACTCTGACCACTAGACCAAAAAGGCGGTCTTGATTATATTATTTTAAACTGTCGGTCGGTTTAATTGCTGCTGATCCTCGCCAGCATAGTTATTCTTGACTTCAGGTCTCAACGAGGTTTATGAACAAGATTTTTGTTCTGTCCTAGACATGTACGTGTTTAGAAGTGGAGCCTCCTCTTTGACGAGAAGATGGGTCAGTATTTTTTCTGTTGACGCTACGTTTGTTGCACTTAAATTTCATCATGAGTATATCCGCGCTGGCATCTAGCTGACTTTCCTGCCTACTCGCAATATTGTTGCTGGCCCTCGCCAGTACAGTGATTCTTCATGACTGTCTGACGTCTCTGGGTGCCTTCACTCCTCACTCACTCACTCACTCACTCGTTTATTCACTGAACTTATCCACTTTCTTTCACAGCTGTTTTAAACGTTTACATGCTTGAAGTATATATAGCCCTATGTGTTGTTGCCTGTGATAAACACAGAAGTATAACCTGTCATTTGTTGCTTAGTAACGAGGGATTTTGATTGTTGCAGCGCGCGACCTTGGCGGAGAAAGAGGTCAGTGCTTTGAAGGAGCAGCTGGCAACGGCAAACCAGAACCTGCAGTTAGTTGAAGGGAAAGGTGGGGTAGGCAATAAGCCTCCCGGGGGTGGCGGGGGTGATATGGAACAAAACGCAATGGACATTATCTCCCGCTCCGGCCTCGAAGTAGAACTTGCCGCGAAAGAAAAAGAGGTGAGTAGAAAATTATTAGTTAAAATAGTAAATATTTCAGTGTGTATTTCGGAGTATACCATAATGACATACCGCTCACATGTTAATGTGCCCCTAATCTTGTCACTGGCTCATAGATACCGAAGGGACAACAATCCTGCTACTTATTCATATGGTCCCAGATTCGATTTTGGAGGCGGTACCAACGATTAGGACGTCGTTCAGACCGGTTCTGGGGCCCACGCAGCCTCCTATGCAATGGGTACCAGTGGCTATTTCCCCGGGGGTAAAGCTGCACGGGCGTGAAGCTGACCACTCACCTCCAACTAATTCCGAGGTCAATAAAATGTGGATGTATACATCTACTTCCCTATAAACCTTCATGGCGTAGTGTTTAATTGGTTAAGTACAGGGAGAAGTTTACATTTTTTACAATTAACCGACGAATGTGATTGATGTTTTCTTGGTATTCCTCGGGCCTCTAAGTACAAATGGCTGTGGTGGTGGTAGTGATGGTGGTGGTTCCCATCTCGTAATTATCTTGTCATTCGGCACCTTATGGAATTCGTAAAATATCGCTAATTATAAAACTGAAAAAAGAAATAAAGAATAGATAGGTCCTGTTGCACTAACACGGGCTCTCGCATTCTTTAGATTACTCACTTTACTCTTTGGGTACTTCCGGTCTCATTTCTCTCATGTAAGTTGAACTAAGGTTATCACAGCTTTCCTCCATGAGATCCCTATATTCGTCCTTTCATACACCCTTCTAACCTTCGTGTATTTACGCGCCATAGCTCAAGCGGTTAGTCGCTGGCTTCCCACCGCGGCGGCCCGGGTTCGATCCCGGTTCTGGTCAAGTGGGATTTGTGGTGGACAAAGTGGCGCTGGGGCAGCTTTTCTCCGAGTACTTCGGTTTCCCCTGCCAATCTTCATTCCACCAATTGCTCCACAATCACCCTCACCTATCATCTGGGACTGGTACAGTAGGCCAGAAGTGGCCGCAGTACAAGGGACTTAGTCCCACCCCACTAGCAATAAAAAAACCGTCGTGTACTTGGTTTCTCAAGTTAGCTTTTTGTAATGAGTGTCTAGTGAAATAATTGTTGTGAATATGTCTGTTCTCCAGTTCTTCATACATGTCGCCGGAAAATATTATTTTCTGTGTTCTGAGTGACGATTTTACTTGCAGTGTTTCTGTAACCTCCAATCACTCCTTTGTGTTAACCCACCCAGATGTAGCTGCCTTCTGTGCCCTACAGCAAGTAAAAAAAAAAGTTCACCAATCAAGTATTAATAGTCGATCAATAGGGAAGGTAATGAAGATTTCATATCCCATTTTTCTTTTATGACAAACTTGTTCTTGTTGGATTTGAGGTTCTCACGGCTGTGAATATGAGAGGGATGTGACTTTGAGTGTTTGCAGTTTACATCCTGTTGGTTTCTTGCGTGGCTTTTTGTTCGACCCTGAAGATGCGTACGTTTCTCCTAAACGTCATTAAACATCTACTAGATTACACGGCGGTACATTCTTCATTATCCTTCAGCTCGTAAAATTAAAACATTATACTCTGTAAAGCAAGATAGACAGCCAGAGAGTGGACAAGATGGACCCAGTTTGGTCGTAGAACCGGCCATGTCTATTACTGACGAAACCAGCCATAGATAATTGCCTAGCTGCTTGTTGTAGGTAGATGTGTCTGTTATTAACGTAACTAACTCAGTACAATGTAGCTTGTCATAAGAAGCTGATAGTCTCTTAGCTGGTGAAGATGTTACTCTTTTATTATAGGACCTAAAGGTCTACTACTGTGTTTACAAGACCCCACCGTTTGACCTCCTGAGCCATATGAATTCAATCCCAGTATCAAATTCTGTTCTGAGATCCATTTTAATATTATCGTATCGTCTACGCAAAGGAGTTCTCAAATGTTCTCTTTCTTTCAGATCGCACAACTAATAATAATGTATATTTTTCTTATTATGCATACTACATGTCTTACCTATCTCCATTTTGGTTTTATCTCCCTGGTAATTTGTGGTTTAGAATGAAAAGTATGAAACTGTTCATTGTACACTTTTTGTTCTTCGTATGGCTAGATAAATGTTGTTCCATACACCATACAGGTTTCCTTTTCTGCTGTCCAAAAACATAAAAATTAGAATAAACAAATTTATAATTTTGCCTATGGTTCTGTATGGGTGTGAAATTTGGTCTCTGACATTAAGCGAGGAACATAGACTGAGAGTATTGCGGAGAATATTTGGACCGAAGAGTGGTGAAGTGACAGGAAGTTGGAGAAAACTGCATAATGAGGAGCTTCATAACTTGTACTCTTCTCCAAGTATAATTAGAATGATCAAGTCAAGGAGGATGTGGTGGTCAGGGCATGTAGCACGAATGGGGGAGAAGAGGGATACATATAAGATATTGGTGGGAAAGCCAGAAGGAAAGAGACCACTGGGAATACCAAGGCGTAGGTGGGTGGAGAATATTAAAATGGATCATACACAGAAATGATAGGATGGTCTGGATTAGATTGATCTGGCTCAGGATAGGGACCAATGGAGGGCTCTTGTGAACACGGTAATGAACCTTCGGGTTCCATAAAATGCTTGGAAATTCTTGAGTAGCTGCAGATTTGGCTTCTTCTAAAGAAGGGCTCAGCTGCGTAAGTAAGTAAGTAAGTACGTTATTTTCGCATTAAGAGCTTCGTTACATGTATCTGAAACCGCCTAAATTTGACTCTTTTCGCTTTATTTGAACCGTGATTGGATATCCAATTCACGAAGACTTGGGCGTGCGTGGGTTAGAGTGATACATAATTACAGACGTTTTGGCACGTTGCACATCTGGAAACACATCAAGGTACATTTATAAGCAACCATGTTAGAAGCCAAACAAGGTCCTGGGTCATTCTGTTTGTTTATGCTTCCTGACCTCCCCTTGTAAACTCAAGAGTCAGGGTTCATCTTCCTCTGTCCACGCGTGTTACGCTAGAACACTGTAGTATACCCCAAATCATGACTCTGCTGTATAAGTTATGTTGCATATGTTGCTTTACTTTCTTCAGGAATTCAGCTCCTCAGTGCATTAGTGGTATATGATGAATTCCTACATTCCATCACGCAATCCTGCTACTGTATTTCGTGGTGTATGATGTCATTTATATTAGAGTTTCCTATTTTTTATGTGTTGTGAGTGCGGGCTTGAATAACTTAAAATGTCACTTGTGAATATAAATTAAATAACGTTCTCTATGTCTTGTGTTCTTCGCTGTTATCTGTAAACATGCGACATACTTGCACATAACTGCAATGTTTATTTTTAATGATAATATTCGCAAAGTGCTTTTCCACAGAACTAATACATAGCACCTGAGGTTATACTGAAAGACTTGTTTCACCACTGCACGTCAGAAAATGTGCAGGTCTCAAGGAAGTGCTTGTTCAGCCCGAACCAGTTTTCTTCGAGGGTTTATGTAGCTTCGAAGTTCATGTAACCATTTACAAATGAAATGACTCAGTTAGGAACACCAATCTCTTATGCTCTGAATGACTTTTGTGTTTAGCAGTGTCAGAGGGCCATGCTGAGTCTGTTAGTCGCCGGCTTCCCATCGCGACGGCCCGGGTTCGAGCCCAGATTAGGCCATGTGGTATTTGTGGTGGACAAAGTTGTACTGGGGCAGGTTTTATCCGAGTACTTCGGTTTCCCCTGTCAATTCTCATTCCATCGCCTGCTCCACATTCATCATCTGTCAACCGAGGCTGGTACAAAAGGCTAATAGTGTCTGACGTACCAAGTGGACTCAGTCAGGGCCGCGCCATAGCTCAAGCGGTTAGTCGCCGGCTACCCACCGCGACGGCCCGGGTTCGATCCAGGGTCCGGTCAAGTGGGATTTGTGGTGGACAAAATGGCGCTGGGGCAGGTTTTCTCCGAGTACTTCGGTTTCCCCTGCCAATCTTCATTTCACCAATTGCTCCACAATCACCCTCACCTATCATCTGGGGCTGGTACAGTAGGCCAGAAGTGGCCGCAGTACAAGGGACTTAGTCCCACCCCACTAGCAATAAAAGAAAAAGTGGACTCAGTTTCACCCCACCACAAGAAACTTAAAAAATACTAACATTGTCAATGAAGATAAACAGTTTATGTATTATCTTTGTTAACTCATGTTATTGTGGCGTTTCATCAATGAATTTTCCATGGATAATTGTATACAAACAAATAAGGCAATTCTTGTAAATAGGATTCGGGACCAGTTTTCAGGGTTTCACAGAGGCGAGTGTTCACGTTGTGATCTGCTGTGTAGACCCCGTGTAGTACTCTAGGAAGACACTAGCGTTGAGGAGGAGCATGCTAACCTCCATCTTCAGGGTTGAGATCAATAGGACGACGATCATGTATGCGGGTTGCGAGGTAGTCCTGCTTCTCTCCTGGTTTGCGCCTAAGTGACCATCTTTCTTGTTAGCTGGATACGTAGCCCGGCCTAATCCTCACCTCACTCACTTCGATCCTGATGATGGAGGCAGCGTGTCCCTTCGAAACCTTGGTATCCACATACAAGATATTCAAAACGCTGTCGCATCCCCCGAGACTGCAGTGTAAAGACACAGAATATAGACAGGATTAATGAAATTATTAAGCGATGTCACTTAGATTGAGGAGCCGGGATAGCGCAGTCGGTATATTGACTGGCTACGGGCTGGACGACCGAGGGATCGGAGTTTCAGTGCCGGTAGGATCAAGAATTTTCTCTTCTCCATGTCATCCAGACCGGCTCTGGGGCCCAACCAGCTCCCTATCCAATGGGTACCGAGGGCTCTTTCCCCGGAGGTAACGCAGCCGGACCATGAAGCTGACCAGTCACCTCCAACTATTGATGAAGTCAAGAAAATATGGCTCTATACATCCACTTACCCATACGCCTTAATGGCTTAGTGCTTAATTAGTAAAACACAGGGACAACTTTTTTTTTTCCTTGGCACTACAGCCCCAGTGGGCCTAGGCCTACCTACATGAACTTCTCCGTTCACTTCGGTTTTTCTAGATCTTACACATACGGTAGGACTCCTTGGGCGAGTGATCAGCTCATCGCAAGGCTTCTACCTATACACAAACACAGAAAGACGCAAACAAACATCCATGCCCTGAGTGGGATTCGAACCCACGATCCCGGCTTCCCAGCGAGTGAAGACAGTGCATGCCTTAGACCGCTCGGCTACCGTGGCCGGCCAGGGACAACTTTGCCTTTTCCTTTTATCATTTTGATTACGGTGTATACAAATCAGTGACTGGCCCCCTTCATGTTTTTAATACTTATTATTTTATGATATTTCACTGTGTAGCCTGTATTATTTATGTCGTAACGGAACGCCAGGCAGGGGTAGCTGCAGAATTGACTCCTCCTGAAGGTCTCAGCTCCATGAGTAAGTAAGTACGTAACGGAACACCAGGGTCTATTACCTGATCTGTGATCTCGGAATATACATACATCTGATGTTACAGGAATATTTCCTATTTAATTGTTATTTCTGTCGTAACGGAGAGAACCATTGACGGCACAGTATGATGTCTAAGAAACATACAAAAGCAAAGAAACAAACAGAAACGTCCCACTATCTTAACAGTGCTTATAAAAGCCGCGAACATAAAACACCGAGTCTTAATCCTGTTGATAGTTGAGTGTATTTTTACACGCCATCTCCTCTGCATGGTAAGGGCCACTTGTGTCTTCTGGACACGAAACTTGATGGTCTCCTGAGGCGAGCAGGATGTGGTGCGAAGAAAATGTTCCTGGCCCTGTCAAGTATCGAGTGACTCGTCCAGGGATTAGCACTTGGCCTCAGAATGAATTCTGAGAGACTGAATATTTTTGTCGCGGGAATCCCTCGGTTGAGGGCCAGGGCATCACATCTCGGCAAACATCCATGCACCAAGTGGGATTAAGCCCGCGACTGCACTGCGCAGGTGATCAGCAACATTGCCAGTGTCCTGTAGGAGCATGGCGGTTCGCTGACTCTAGTTAGCATTATTTTACATGTGATGTGTATGTTTTGTCACAGTTTCAAGAATTCCTGTCTTACAACCAATGATTTATTTTCGTTTTTAAGTTTCTTTTTAGCCTCTAAATTGTTCTGGTTCATGTTAGGGGGCAGTGGAGGGCTTTTGTGAACGTGGTAATGAAGTATTTTTAAGGATTGCCTCATGTTGTATATATACAATGAACATGTACGTATAATTTTTTATAATTTATACTTTTTGTTGCCTTGACGGTAAAAATTATAAATATTCATGGTAATGAACCTTCGGGTTCCATAAAATGTTGGGAAGTTCTTGAGTAGCTGAGCGACCTGCGACTTCACAAGAAGGATTCAGCTCCATGGAGTCAGTTTAACATCAGTTTTTCCCTGAGTCTCCCCACATGGTAGCGTAGTTGGTTGAGGCACTATACTACAAGCCGTAAGGTCGCGGGATCGAGTCCCGATGAGGTGGATTTTTCAATTGTCCTAACCCTTCTAGCCGCACTATGGCCCTGGGGTCGACTCAGCCTCTAACAGAAATGAGTGTCAGGAATATTCTTGGAATATTCTTGTGGTTAAAGGGCGGCCGGCGCGTAAGGCTAACAAATCTTACCGCCATCGATGAGCCGATTGTATAGACAATGTGGGAACCTCACCATATCACAACCCTATGGGCCTCCACGGCCTGTTACAGGAATACCTTTACTTTACTCAGTAACTGTTAATTTTCTTGTCAAATGACAATCTGAGGGAAATTTCTGTTACCTGAAATTATTTCTCTCGTGCATGACTTTTAGTTACGAGTGTTTAGTGCCTGTGTTTGTGATGTATTTCTTATTTCACTCTCTACATAGCCCCTTCTTTTTTTAATTTCTTGGGGTGGGGTGAGACTAAGTCCACTTGGTACGTCGGCCACTATTTAACCTATTTTACCAGCCCCGGTTGATAAATTATGAGTGTGGAGCAGTCGGTGGAATGATATTTTGCACGGGAAACCGAAGTGCTCGGAGAAAACCTGCCCCACTGCCAATTTGTCCACCACAAATCCCACATTACCTGACCTGGGCTCGAACCTGGGCCGTCGCGGTGGGAACCCGGCGACTAACCGCCCGAGCTATGGCACGGCCTATGTAAACTTTATTTTTTGTATTGTAAATAATCGTGTTGAGACGTCATCAGCCCTAACTGGAGAATAAATTATTACTTTTATTGTAAAAATTGTGAGACAGGTTGGTGATATGTCTTGGAAGATCCAGAGCTGTCTTGCCGGTCTGTGTACCCGGAAAACGTTGGGTTTGCTGATCTGTGTTACCTGTGTTCAGTGACTGACACAACACTGTTAAAACATAATTACAGACAACGATAAGCAAGCAAGTTTAGGGCACACCCATACTTGTGGTCGCAATAAGCAAACGTACACTTTGCGATGTGTAGCCCAACTGGTGTGTAACTTGTGACTGTGTAACACTGTTCGTCGGGTGAGTCGAGGGCCGTGGTTGACACCGTGGAAACGAAGCACGCGACGCGACGGGACTTCTGCTACCCCGGAACGTCCGAGCAAGCGACACACGCAAACCGAGTATATAAGAAAGTATCGCACCGAAAAGAAAAGGAGAAATAAGAAATCGTTGAAATCACAACACGCGGGTTATTGAGCGACTGTTTGAAATTGTATTGGTGCCAAGCGGTGGCCTGAACGATACACACCTTTACTTTTGTACAGAAGCAGTTATATACATGTTACATAGTTGTTCCTGTGCTCAGTTAATTAAGCACTACGCCAAGAAAATATGGGGGAGTGGGGATATAGCTCCACCATTCTTGACCTCGGCACTAGATGGAGGTCAGTGGTTAGCCTCACGCCCCGGCCGCTTCACACCCAGTACCCATTGGATAGGAGCTGAGTGGGCCTCAGAGTCCGTCTGAACGTTGTAGATTAGACAAAAATCATTTTCGCCTGCCGGAAATTGAACCCCGACCGTCCAGCTCGCAGTCCATCGTTGAACCGATTGAGATATCCACTAAGTAGGGCATATGAAGAAATTTATTACGTTTTCTTTTCCTTGGCACTACAGCCCTAGTGGGCCTAGGCCTACCTCCATGAACTTCTCCGCTCACTTCGGTTTTCCTAGATCTTACACATTCGGTAGGACTCCTTCGGCGGGTAATCAGCTCGTCTCAAGGCCTCTGCCTGTACACAAACTAAACATCAATGCCCTGAGTGGGATTCGAACCCACGATTCCGGTTTCCAAGCGAGCCAAGACAGTACCTGCCATTCATTACGTTTACTATGCGGAAATATAATTAGAACACCTCACAGGTAATGTGTCTCCATTACAAGTACCACCAGTTTATACTACCGTCACTGTTTGCAGAGGGAATCTGAAATGTATAAATAGCTTACACTGCAAACAAATGTATAGTTCTTTGTGTTAAAGTGGGCGGAACATATAGTTACCACTCTTCTTTAAAGGAGAAAGCAAGGAAGAAAGAATTGATGAAGGATGGAAGCGAGAAAAACGGAAAACAGAGGCACAATATTGTATTGTGATTCATCTTATAGATTCAGGATGTGAAATTGCGGACTGGGTTCAGCTGGCTCAGGATGGGGTGTTGTAAACAGGGCAGTGAGACTTTTCCGTAATCTCAGCTGTGACAGCTCACTAACTTACAACCTCTCGAAGAAGACCACGTAATATGGAGGTAGTTCATGTGCTTTACCTGGTATGTGACATATTTCAACCAAGAACATCTGTTTATTTTATTTTAGCCTAATTTAATTTCTTCCTGTATTCATAACGCGTTGTGTTTCAGTGCCCTCTGCGGTGTTGTTTCCCTCATTGGCCTCTTTCTCTCCGTGCTTGTTCATTTCTGTTACAACAGTTCCGCTGTATGTCGCTTACAGAGGAACGGATGTGTGTCTACACGTTTTTATAAGGGCTCTCGTTACACCTATTATTTTGAGGCAACTGTGTGCCTCATACGAGAGGAGAGCATCACCATGGGTTTGCTTTTGAAGAACTGTGTTCTTTAAGGACGATTTCCTCCAAAATAATTAGTAGAACTTGTTTTATATGCCTGCGAAACTTGGCCTCTTGTTGTAAAGGCAGACCACATATTTGAAAACAAAATAGACCTTATAGACAAAGTATAGATCTAGTACAGTTGAATTAAGTTCGCCGGTTACGTAACGAGCGTTTTATAGCAAATCTACGTAATATTAGGGTATTGAAGTCAAGGAGGTTCCAGTTGGCTGGACGTGTTCCTCGAAATCGGTCACTTGAAAGCCTGAGGAAAAAAATTGGACGATGATAAGATCCCGCAGAATACATATTAGAGAAATACGTTTTTGTGACCTGAAATGTTTCTGTATTGCATTCAGTGTCGGATTTCGGTTACAGCTTTGTTGAACATTCGGCCTCTCTTACAAGAGTTCTGCTTCATTTCTTTGTTACAGTTACATTTGTGAGAATATTACTTTTTGGGCTCTCATGTAATTCTAGCGTTTATGGATCTGTATCCTCTGTATTTGAAAGATCATCGCTAAAAAACTAAGAATCAATTGTATAATTTGGAAATGAGGGTTTAAGGAAACATATCAGTGCCCTTGTATCTGACAGTGCTGTTTAATTATCGTGGGTTGTGTCGTAGCCCCCCTCCCCATCCAGACCATCCCCATCGTCGAGGGGTGGGGGGTTGGCATGCGTATGAAGACTTAATACAGTTCTCTCATTTGACATTTTGTTTCTGTAGACATATGAACATTGTTTACGGTAATGCTTATGTGTATAAAGTCACATTTGAACTCTTAATTCTGTTTTGGTACAGTAAATATATTAGATGCCGGTCACGGTAGTCGAGCGGTCTAAGGCACTGTCTTCGCTCGCTTGGAAACGGGGATCGTGGGTTCGAATCCCACACAGGGCATGGATGTTTAGTTTGTGTGTGTGCGTTTTTCTGTGTTTGTGTACAGGTAGAGGCCTTGCGACGAGCTGATCACCCGCCCAAGGAGTCCTACCGAATGTGTAAGATCTAGAAAAAACCGAAGTGAACGGAGAAGTTCATGGAGGTAGGCCTAGGCCCACTGGGGCTGTAGTACCAAGGAAATAAAATTAGATTCCACAATGCGTGTTGCGTTTTCAATCAACTCTATGAACCAGATTTATATTTGGGTACGTGATAGTCGTCTATATGATACAATAACCCTCCCCCCTTTCAAGGAACCAAGTTATAATGTTCAGAAGAGCCCGCCATTGAAATCTGACCTGGATCAGTTGATTCATACCCAAAAACCTAATTTCTTTAATATTCGTTTTAATATTATTGTCTTATCCGCGTTCCTGAGGTTCATGAACAGTGAACAAATAGCCTGAAGAGACATAATTCTTGATTCAGCTCTCTGCTGGTACACCAAATATTCGGACTGAGTTTTTTCGTTGTCTTCCTAAGCCAATCCAGGCAAATTTCGGGACAGTCCCTTAAATTATGCCACGACCGCTTTTTCCCATATCCTTTCAAATCTAATGCATTAATCACCTAGTCATTCCACAACATGTAGTCTGAATAGCGTTGTTAAATAGTGACACGATTTGGAGGTGTGATTATAGGCGGGGCATAGATTTCTGAATGGATTTATTGATCACTTATACAGACCACTCGGAGCTACAAGCAGTTACAGCGTCACCGCTAATCTATATAATTCAAAAATCCCCACAGCACCCGCTAAGCCTTTTTTTCAGCCTGCTGTGTCGTCAGCCGTTCCCTGGTAACGGTTTCTAACAATGGAGATTCTTCAGCTTCACGCTTTCGGGTTCTATCTTCATAGCTTATAGCGCCATCTCTTCTCAGCCTCCCTAGCAGAACTCAACTCTCAGCCCTTAATCTGTACACAGTCTTCAGGACTCCTTAGACGGGAAATCAGGCCGTCGCAAGGTCGCTACCTACACAGAACAACACAAAACAGAATAAACGCACACAGGCATCCATGTGGTCTAGTAGCAGTACCGATTTTCCGAAGAAGTTGCTGCTTCTACCACTTTCATCTACACTCAGCTTGAATGTGTGAATGTACGAGTATAAGGGGTGGGCCTTCTCGGCCCTTGCACAGCGACCTGCAGTGGTCTATTGTGCTTTACACTCAGCTTACTCTTCTATCCTGTACACTTTTTTGCACGCTTCGCTTAGTCTTATATCCTGAAGGTGGAGACAGAACTTCCCTTCGAAACGTCTGTAAACTTCAGTTACATCCCATAAGACAGTCATTTTCAACAGAACCTCAAATCTAGCTTACAGTTTGATTCTGTATAAACTGTTCGCTTGAAAAGTTTCGTTAAATAACTCAAGCTTGGGTCAGTAAAGTAGTTAATGTGGAGTATGAAACACAAGCACGTGGACAGTCGTAGAATTCACAGCGTGAAAAATAGAAGAGTGGTAAATCTTCTCGCGTTCTTAGCGTTGATTTTTCGCTTAGCTAGAAAGCTCTACCGAATTCCCTATTTCTGTGGCTTCTTTTATTGTTGTCCTTTCAATCTACGTTGATTCTTTTGTTGGTATATATGTTTTCCTTATATTGGATCATTGGTCCGTGTGATATATATCGGCTCTGTTCCTGCACCTCCTTAAGAGTTCCCTTTGCAGCGCCTCCATCTCTAAGTACTGTAAGCTGCTTTTCTCTCCCTTGATCTCTACCACCAGCGTTACACTAGCAGCTACGGTAGGGAGCGTCACCATCGTCGGTTGTAAAGAAGAAGAAGAAGAAGGAAAGAAAAAGACCGGTTCCTTCTGATGTAGACATAGTTTCTTGCTTGTCTTCACTTCTTAGTTTGAAATCGAACGTGGATTAGTCTTGCCTGCCACTCAGAGCTTTCATTATAAATCAATAAGCTATAAATAAGGTTGATGTGTGTGTGTGTTAGTGAGAGAGAGAGAGACCGAGGGAGCAGTGGTTTCGTAGGTGAGCTACAAGGCGTTCAAAAGCTTTTGCCACATACGTGAAATTGGTGGTGGTCTTGATTTTGTAACAGGCAGGAAATAGGTTGATTCTTTCTTGCACGGTGTCATGAATAGCTTCGTGATTATTTTATCGGCGCAAGAAGGGTATAAGTTAATTTCGCAATTTGAATATTCGTGTGTATATACACTATGTGTACATAAGGGTAAATGTGAATAAACCGATAATTATGAATTACCAAAAACAATGGTAATTGTGATAAATCTCGTGACAGTCACTACTACTGATAATTATTCATAATTACCCCCTTCCATTCGTAAGTGTAATAAACCAGTCTATTTCTCTTACTATTGGACAAAATACTTTGTGTCATGGTATAATATATTAGATTTACCACTGTCTATTAAAACATGCATGCAGTAAAAGTGGTGAATTACACGTAGTAATTTAAAAAATACATCATAAAATCACGTTTAATACATTTACCAATGATTGTTGGTAATTATTCATAATTACCGGTAAAAGTGATTATTGTCGCGAGGTATGTCTGTGGTCTGGTCAGAGGTCCGGGTTCGATTCTCGGCGTTACCAGATTTTCTGAGAAGTAGTGGGTCTGGAACGGGGTCCACTCAGCCTCGTGAGGATAATTGAGGAGCTATTTCAAGAAAGTGGCGGCCTTGGGGATTCGTTGTGCTGACCACGCGACACCCTCTATCCGCTAAAGTTGGCACTAACTTCGCCGACAAGCGGCGGTCTCTCAGTCGATATAGTTCGCTTGCGGACTAGAACCACGGATTTTTTTGTTTGTTTGATATATCACTTTAACCTCTTGTTTCCAGCAATTCCATATACTTATCGGTTATTATTAATAATTACTATTTATTTAGTTTCACGAGTGCCTTCACATATATATTTCTTTTCTTTTTTTTCAATATGATTAGGGTGATCAAATGAAGGAAGATGTGTGTGGAACATGCAGCATATGTAAGGAATATGAGAAATGCACACAAAATTTTAGTCTTAAAGTCTAAAGGAAAGAGAAACATTTGGAAAGTCTAGGCTCAGACCTTAAGATTATATTAACGCAATTCTTAAAGGAACAGGACTGAATTCAGTTGACTCGCCGGGCTCTTGTCAACACGAATATGAACCTTTAGGTTCCATAAAATTAACTTTTCAAGAAGAACTGCTCCACATGGAAAGGTAAGGTGGCCAGATCTTCAGCAAACAGGGCGGGAAGCCCAAGCAACTCATGTTACCCTTTCTTCGATTCGTGTGGGCAGTTTGGTAGTAAGGGCACTTGGATTTATTTGTTGATTTTCTCAGTTCGAGGTGGGGGCGTTGGTATTTTTCTCTTCGTTCTTAACACCCAGCTTCTTTTCCCTAGAATAAAAGCGACTAGAAATGCCACGTCATAGCTCAAGCGGTTAGTCGCTGGCTTCCCACCTCGGCTGCCCGAGTTCGATCCCGGCTCTGGTCAAGTGGGATTTATGGTGTGCAAAGTGGCGCTGGGGCGGGTTTTCTCCGAGTACTTCGGTTTCCCCTGCCAATCTTCATTCCACCAAATTCTCCATCATCATAATCACCCGGGGCAGGCTACAATAGACTAATCAGTGACCGCCGTGCCGAGTGGACCCAGTTGGACTCCACCCTCCACTAACCGAATTAAAAAAAACGACTAGAACGTGAACCTTTAAGTACAGCTTGTGCCAGTGTTTTACCTGTATAGCCCCTTACATGAATGTATAAGGTTTACATTTGAATGAGAATCCGTGTAAGAAATACTCTTTTAGTCTTCAGACAACGTCTAAGGTTTCAGGAAGCCGAAACTCGTACGAGGCGATAGCGTTGACAGTAGAAGAGAGAGTGTAACCACCCTGTCTATAGGCTGTTTGTGGTAGTGTTTCATGCCAAGATCTGGAAATAGATGTACCAAACGCGATGCCTCTTCTCATCCCTCGCCTATCTTGATCTCTAATATCGGCGAACTTCTTTCGTTAGAATGTGGCGGCGCACGTGGGTAGAGAGTATCATCAGTCATCGGCAATTCACACCTGTCCCGAAAACTCTCAGTTTCCGTCGCAAATTATTAGTTCTCGTGAGTTAAGCCAAGCATATATGATGTAGAAATGCGCTGGGGTGTGCTGACTCACATCGTCTGTATATCCTGAATTGATTCACGACACTCGAAGTTTCACCAAGTTTACGTTTTCATTTTTTCCCCTCTTCTGGGATATTATTGTTATTTACTCTGTGTCCGTCTCATAACTAGAAAATTTTATTTATGTTCCTAAGAAATGCTGGTTTCACAGAAATTACTTAACTTCTGGAACGACAACTGTATTTCTTACAGATAAATATTTTATTTTAAAAAAATGGGATATGATTGTTTGCATTGGATTAATCTGGCTCGGAGTTCAGTGGCCTACTCTTCAGAGTGTAGTAATTAATTTTCAGGTTCCATAATTGGTGAGTCGGTCACTGTGGCCTAGCGGTCTAAGGCTTGCACTGTCTTCGCTTGCTCGGAAGCCGGGATTGTGGGTTCGAATCCCACTCAGAGCATGGATATTTGGTGTGTGTAAGCGTTTATTCTGTGTTTGTGTTGCTCTGTGTTTAAGTACAGGCCTTGCGACGAGCTGACCACCCGTTCAAGGAGTCCTACCGTCTGTAAAATGATCACGAAACTGAGAAATCAGCCCCATGCTCCGAAGTGAGAGCAAAAGGAGGGAGAGAGAAAAGATAATGGGTGAAGGGGGGGATATCTTGACCAGTTGAATGGCCGTCAAGGGTCTTAGGTTTTCATGGCTGTGACTACGAAGGGTGTTCTCGTTTTAGATGTGACGTCGTGTAGCCTGGTAGAAATATTGACGTTTCAGAGGAACATATTCCCTGTGGACGTATGGGGGAGATGAGATATAGCTCCATGCTTTTTGAACTTCTGCATTAGATAGAGCTGAATGGTCAGCTTCCGTCTGGAATGTAAACAGTGCACCAGGATATTGAGTGAAACTGACTTTGAAGAATCTCGAACATAATACTCATAATGTAAGTTTTGAGGTTTTCACGGCGATGACTATGAAGAAAGTCGTCTTCTGGGATCTGGCGCCGTGTATNATACTCATAACTTTCAATTGTTGTTGTTTTTGTGAGTCATTTAGTTTAATAATTTTGCACGGATTTCGATGTAAGGGAAAGGCTTTCGTCTAAGAGAGACTGAAACATCTGTTGCGAAAATGACATGAACGATAACAGTGTCTGATGGCAGACACTTGTGATGAGGCTGAAAATCACGGTCTTTTTCAGGTTCGATGATCTGTTACAGAGCATCAAGATCAATTTGTTCACCCCTAAGTTATAGGGAAAAATGTTCTCCTTGTGTTGAAGCAGAAAGGCTTCCGCGAAGGTTAAGAACCATGCAGGTGGAGGTATTTCAATTAATTGGATTCTTTGTTGTCCGATGGCTGCTGTCCCTGGTTTGTGGGGGTGTTGCTTCGCCTGTCGATTTGCCTGCAGCTTGCCACTTCTAAAGTGGCTAATTGGTAATTGTGTTATTCAGAAAAATGGAATGGTCTTCGGAGCCCACCTTGGCGACTGCAAATTTGCTAACAAGTGGGCGTCTTTGTTTATGTTCTTTGTTGTTTGATTTCCTCCTTCTCTCGACAGTGTAACCCATCTATACTGTTCAGGTTTACTAACTCTTTTAACATGTCCTGTAGATCGACTGTTACTCAACTTTTACCACTCTGCCTACCATTAAAGGTAAATTTGTCCCTTTGCATAAGCACGGCGGCATGAAAACATAACGTGATTTCGAATTTACGAACTGTACGTTATGTCTCCCTTGTAGCTTCTGACTGGATATATTGTTTGAACGATCACTCACTCACTCATGGAGCTGAGCCCTTCTCCTTAGTCAGGTCGATCCAGTCCATACCTTCCCATATTATCTCTCTAAGATCTGTTTTAATATTGTCCACCCACCTACTCCTTGGTCTTCGTAGTGGTCTCTTTCCTTCTGGATTTCACGAAAATATCCTATATGCATTCCTCTCCCCCCATTCGTGCTACATGCCCTTCCCATCTCATTCTCCTTGACTTGATCACTATAATTATACTTGGTGAAGAGTACAAGTTATTAAGCTCTTCGTTATGTAGTTTTCTCCAATCTCCCGTAACTGCATCTGTCTTAGGTACAAATATTCTCCTCAACACCCTGTTCTCAAACACCCTCGGTCTGTGTTCCTCCTTTAATGTTAGAGTCGAAATTTCACACCCATACAGAACCGCAGGCAAAATTATAGTTTTGTATATTCTAATTTTTACGTTTTTAGAGAACAGACGATTACTTGAACGATAGTAGATAAAATACAGTAAATGCCATTTACACTGTTGTTTGAGTCATTTTGTAATAGTATTTGGAAATGTTTTGGAAGCAAGTGGTCTTGGCTTAACCGAGGTACCGAGTCGGAATTTGTCTGGAAGGCTGAGGAAAACGACGAAAAATCACCGTCGGAACATTGTATGTCGTGGCCGTTATTCGAACCGAATACATAAGTCTAGAGTGTTACCGCTAGACCAACCGGTTCAGTTGTAACAGCATTATAAATGCTTCTCTGTACATGTGTATGCTATTTAAGCACGGTTTTGTTATATTTTTAAAATTATCTTAAATATAATTAATGATGTATATTACGTATCTGCTGGCCATGTTATGTGGGTCCCTTATCACCACGTCATAGCGCGTCCTCAGGGTGGGGATGGCGGAGACGGCCTCCAGATATGGAGGGTAGCTGCTAATATATTGAATAAGCAGTCGCGAATAACCGACAAAGGGTGGTCCTCCAGTTTGGGGGGTTGGTCGTGGTGCTAACAACTCCTCGCCGTAAAAAATAAGCTTGTTACGAAATATTTCAAGAAGCCTCGGATCTGAGTGACGCATCGGCTGTTTCAGCATGGTTTACTGAAGTGGAATAAAGTCTCTAATTTAACCCCTCCTCACATTCATACGGTGAAATGATGATGACGAAAATGAATGAGAGGACACGTGATCTCTGCCTGCACTGGAACTAAGATCTCTTGCTGTCAGGACGGAGGAAGTTTAAGACAAAGAATATTTCAGGCTGTGGAAATATGTGAGGAACATGGCTTTACTCCAGTTGTTTAATTTGTCAGGATGGGTTACTAGTTTGTTTTACACCGGTACTCTGAAATGAATGTTGTGCCAATAGCCATTATTCCCGTATGCTCATAAAGACGGGCTGCTGATGAGACAGAAGTTAAGGTGCATCCGTAAAAGAGGATAATATGAAATGGAGGAGTCAGTAATTTAATTCTGGAGATAATAAACACATAGCCAGCTTGATGATATTCTGAAAGACTGTACTTGTAGTTTCTTAGTATAGTTTATTTTTTTAGATTATATTTTCATCATTTAAACGAATCGTCAAAACACGTTTAGGTCGCGTTTGGTGCTTCAACGTGAAGATATAATTTAGTTAATAATAATCCATACCGTAACACACAATTACTGCAGCTCAGTAGCAATATCCAGCAGGTGTTTTGCTAATAACTCAGAGCTTAACTTATTCGTCTCACAGCCAGCCTGACTACAAACCTGACTGTTCAGAATGGGAGAAAAAATGTATCCCTTTCACTCTGTTCATCTGACATAGAAACACTGCCAGGAAGGGAAGTGACGTTATGCGTGTTACGTACGTATATGATTGCATTTGTACTGCGGGTCAATCTTTTATGAAACGTGAAATGGAATAAGAGAAAGGATGAAGAGATGAGAAATGATAATGCATAAATAAATATTATTTTAAAAGCCAAATGAACTTATATATGAACCGTGTTAAATTAAAGGGAAGTCTTTTGAAATACAAAGTTCATCACCGCAAGATGTTTCCACGTTATTGAGTCTTATAATTGGGAGAGATAAGGATAGAAATGGAAGTCGCCTATCGATGGTAAAGCGATCTATCCGCCATTTCCAACATTACTGTGTAAAAGACGTAATTTCAGTTTCGTAGTCGATGCAATTGAAATATTGCAGTTAAATAAACTGTCATAAGATTGGAGGTTTTCACGGCGGTGACTATGGAGAAAGAAGTCTTGTGGGATGTGGCGTCGAGTAGATATTGTGCTAACCGACGTTTTGGAAGAACGTATCGCCTCCATCTTCAGGTTATAAGAAATCCGCGAGCAGCTACCTACTCACGCTGGTTCATCGCTCGCGGATTTCTTATACCCTGAAGATGGAGGCGATACGTTCCTCCGAAACGTCGGTTAACACAATATATAATCGGCGCCACATCACAGACGACGGCATACTTCAAATAAACTATCGACTATTGATAGGGATTACAAAATTAAATTAAATAATTACATTTTGGCTTATTTTGTTAAGTCATCTGTCGAGAGGTCACCACTGTTTCGATTAAAATTAAGTTGGTGTTTCACAATTTCTCTTTCGCACAGTAGAATGCAAAACTCGTCATTATGATAGCAGTTGGCGTCCATGCATTCTTCAGTCAGTTGTTCGAATCTCGGCGAGGTCCCTGGCTCTCCTGACCGAAGCTTTGCGTGTTTCTCCTCAGTCCCAGAAGAATACCGCGACCATTTCCAGAAACACCGTTTTGCAATTCGTCATTCACTAATCATTTTATCACTCGTCACTATATAATCTGAGAAGTTGATGGCGTCATTAAGTAAATCACATATAATGATGTAAATCGCTGACTAATGTACGCATCATTGTCGTGTAATGCGAAATACGTCAAAACATAGGCTAACACTTCACTTTCGGCTCTCACTGGCCTAAAGCGATATACCAGTGACCTTGAGGATAACTGACCGCTTGTGGCCCAAGACAGAAAGGCCTCCACGGAGATCCTCGGCTGTATGCGTGGTGAACACTGCGTTCAGCGTAATTCAAGATATATCGTAATTTTATAAACTGATATTTACCCAACACACCGTAGTCATACGAACCGTCGGTCTCTCAGCCAAAGAATGGGCTGTTGAACAATAGGAATATGGTGAGATGGTGCTGGCACGTTTTCCAGGAAGTACTGTTCTTTGAAATGGTCCTTTGCAGGGCCCCAAAGGAATACATATTGTGTTTTATGATCGTATCATTAGTAGATATTGTATAAAATGTTAAATTTCACATGTCAGACTTGTAGAAATTCGTCAATTGTCACCTCGCCGAAATTTTCACACAGCCGCCATGCTATGTCCTTCAGAGAAATATTTTAAAGAAAGTTCTGTGCTTTCCATATGCCCCAAAACACGGCATTGGAAAGCGCTTATTATCACAAGGTTCACACTTCTGCCGGATCGGTGCTAGTAGAAATAGCGGCTGTACACTGTAAAGATGGGATGACTTCCCATGGCATGATGTTCATACCAAATTTCACGAAAATTTGTACGTTTGCAGCATTGATGTTCACAGTTACGAGTAAATTAAGGTAAAAACGGACAATTAGACGTAGCTCGGTAATAGGGTTACGAAATTTGGATCGGAGATCGTTAGTTTTACGGGCAGAGCTCTTGGCCCCTACCAGATTTAGGGAGGGTATTCGTTAAAATTTTCTTTCCTTGTTTCGTTGCAAGTCCCCGGCATCTTCTCTCCGTATATTCATATTGATAGGGAAGGCTCCGGATTCGATTTTCATGCATTATTTCCAGATACTCTAGCCGTTCCGTTTGATAGCTTGTGGGCGCGTTCATAACCCCGTGGAGCTCCCCACTTTCTGTTCTTTTTGTACGTTTGAAACAACTCGGAACGGTGAACAGTTTTTCATGAATCTGATACTCGAGAATTTTAAAATTAACTGTCAAGAAATTTCAGTTTTCCGTGGCCCCAGTAGACCGACGTTTCTGTTTGCGCCCTGTTTCCGTGCAAACATCAAGGGTTGCGAAAATGTCTATGAAATTATACAAACGGTGTTTTATGTGCTGTGCAAATTCTTTCATCCTCTATTTCTTTTGTCTGTTGGTCAAATTGTAATGGGGTAATTGTTGCTAAAGTATAGAAGTAGAAGTTGGTATACAGTATCATCCCAAGTTCTACGTTGCGCCGTGAACTTCACATGCAGCCCTTCCACTGGTAACGTTAAAATTTCGCCCTAATATAGCCCTCCCAACGTTAGCTCAAAATTTTACTATAATGCAGCCCTTCCAGCGTCATAAAAATAATAAAAAAAAATTACGATCATATCCTTTACCTATACCAGAAGGACAAGCGAGCACTGCCTGGGAACTTTCAAAACCGGGCGAGCACGGTTGGGAACCTTCAAAACCGGAGATATAGTTTCTTAGCCCCCCCCCCTAATGTAGTGTCTCTCACTACCACCCCCACTTTCTTTCTCTCTCTTTCACCATCTCTTAAAAATTATCTATGAAAAAGAGCTATTGCGGCTAGTCTTCGCGCTTTGAAGACGAACGTACAATTATATGTAAAACTCCATGCATTCGGATATCTTGGCACGTGGATAATTAGTTAATTTCTTCGGCCGTATAATCCCTGGGGTGAAAGGTCTGCTATCCATCGGATGGGATGTTTGGTTGGATCCAGAGATCGTCCAAACATAGCAGTTGAGGAGAGCAAAATCGGTTTCATTGGCCGGAATAGAATCCCGGTCTCTCTCACCTGTGACCAGTTCTTTACTGACTGATCGCGGCCTCGTTGGTATCCGTGGCGTTAGGTGTGGAGGAACAGCTCATCTCTCTTGTTTCCTACGTCAGCAAGATTTACTATCACGCGAATCAACTTAGCTTGAGAGATTCTGCTTGAGAAATGTTTGTAGAAACAGATAATAATGTTGAATAATCCGTAAGTACCAAAAATAGCCCATGTCAACCATGAACATATTATTCTTGAGTCTTTTTAATTAGCTAATAGCTCTTAATTTAAACATAAACCATCATATCCCGTCACTTGTGTTTGAAGTAAGATATTTGCAGTAGGAGGAACAATTCCCTATAGGCTGTAAATGAACATTCATCCATTATCAGCAAGGTATACTTCGCTGTACAAAATGCAACGCCCTTTTTTTTTTCCTGGCGCCAGATCATAAACCTTTGTGTAGATGCCTGAGAGCCACAGTGAGCTAAATGAAATTTCCAAATTAGGTTCTTGGCCATTATATTTCATTCGTGTTATCTCAGTCCTCAGTGGCATAACCTTGCATCGGCGGTAGACCAGATGGATACAACACACGCTGTATAGCCTCGTACTTCTGGGACTTAGTGGCTGAATCGGCTGTGTCTGACTCATATTCAGGAGTAGCTGGTTCGAATACCTGTCAGGATCTTAACAGTTCTTCCCGAGATATGTTTGTGGTTTTGCTGAGTCCGCAGTGAGCCATCACCGTTTCCTCCGATGTTATATAGTTTCAACAGGTTAAACAGCATCGTAAAATGAACACAATAACAACCAAACATAGTGAAATTCGATGACTCAAGTAATAAAAGCATACTTTAGAAGTGATGGGGGCATACGATGGCGTAGTTGGTTGAGGTACTATGCGGGTTCGAATCCCTATGAGGTAATAGAATTTTTCAATTGACCTAATCCTTACAACCGCACTATGACCCTGGGGTCGACTCAGCCTATAACAGAAATGAGTACCAGGAATCTTCCTGGGGATAAAAGCGGTCGGTGCATAAGGCTCATAATCTCGCCGCCATCTGTTAGTCGATTGTCTAGAAAATATGGGAGGCTCGACGTTTCACAACACTATGGGCCCCCACGGTCTCTTACAGGAATAGTTTTACCCTTTTTTTACATTAGAACTATAACAATGACTTTACTTTTTTTACATTAGAATTAATAACAATGATTTATATGTAGGGTGCTTCATAGTTGGAATTTACAGAAGGGAGGGAGACGAACTGTGGACTTAAAGACACGTCACCGTCTCCAGAAGCACGAATCTGTTTCCAGAAGGACAGTGCCTGTCCGGGCTGACAGAACGTGATAAATATGGAACCCAGATGTCTGTTACCATGTTCACAAGAGACTAATATTGAACCCTAGCAGAAACTAATTAATCAAGTTCGCGCCGTCGTTCATTAAGATCCATTTGAATATTATCTCATTTAGGACAAGATATACCAGATGGTCTTTTTCTTAGACGTTTTTAGTTTACAATTTTACACTCATTCGCCATTACCCCAAGTCTGCTCCCTGTCTTACCTCACAAATCAGTCTTGATAATTGCCCTAAATAGAACTGGTTCACGTGTAAAAATTATTAAGCCCGTTATGTAATATTATCCGTTGTTCTGTTATTTCCTCTTCGTTACGGAATAAGATATGTTCATCCATCTGGTGGTCTCCCTATGCATCATATCCCAGAAGACATATATTTTTATGGAGTTTTTCTAGAAGCCATTCACTCATTCTTTATGTAGTGTTACATAAATCAGAAATTTGTAACACATTATTTCTACACACAGGATACCTTCGAAAATTCATTTCCGTTGNTGTAGACTGATATATTTTTATGGAGTTTTTCTAGAAGCCATTCACTCATTCTTTATGTAGTGTTACATAAATCAGAAATTTGTAACACATTATTTCTACACACAGGATACCTTCGAAAATTCATTTCCGTTGATGTTAATTAATCTTCTCTTAGCAGCCTGTCGTAGGTCGCTATATAAGGAAGATCATTTGAATGAAACTGAAATGAAATGTAAGAAGAATGCCGTCTTTTGGGATGTGGCGCCGTGTAGATATTTTGTTAACCGACATTTTGGAGGAACGTATCACCTCCATCTTCAGGGTATAAGAAATCCGCGAGTGATGAACCAGCCTGAACAGGTGGCTGCTAGCGGATCTCTTATACCCTGAAGATGGAGGTGATACGTTCCTTCGAAACGTCGGTTAAATATTGTCACATATTGGCCATGTGACGCGACAAATAACTTCACGCCTGTCTTGGATCTAGCGAATTTATTGCACACTTTTATCCACACTTACATTGTCACAATTATTGTCGCTTAAAACTTCTTCCCTTTTACAGTTCTTCTGTGTTTCAACTCTGTCTGAACACTCAACACTCAACTCACTTCGGCTGCTGCTACATTTCGACTGAACTCGACGACTGTGAAATGAAATAGTTCAGCGGAGACAGATAGTATATTGAATTTAAATACTTCTATATAACTGTCACTGTTTTTACCTTCTGGTTTATCCAGGTTCAGAATTAATTCTGAATCCTTTATACGTTTGATAAGACTCCTCTGATGGGAGATCGATCAATCGTCGTGCCCCTGCATGAACGGACAGTACAGAATATCACGGACTTACATCCGTACCAGGAACGAGATTCGAACCCGCAGAACCCGTGTTCCAGCGATCCGTGACCTTATGCATCTGCATATCGGGGCCACTGAATTGAAACTCTGTCAAGTATGAAACGTAGAGCATTCAAGGACTTTTAGACTGCGAGTTGAAACAATATGCATGGCAGTATGAAATTAGTAATAGCAGAACAACTATTATTATACAGCCTATACCTATCTACCGTAACACCTGCCATTGATGCAGGATCCTGCAGATATTAGTCTCGGCCTAGGCCATCTACATCACTGAGGAAGTGTTTGATACAATGTATTCCAGTAAAATATGTTAAACATTCTAAATTTTTTTCTAAACAGGAGGGCCCTCATAAAAATTGGTCTACATAGACTTGGCCTGAATAAAAAAGATAACAGGCTGTGAAGGCCCATAGGATTGTGAGACGTGGAGGCTCCCACATTTTCTCTAGACAATTGGCTCACAGATGGCGGTAAGGTTGTCAACATTAACCGCCGGCCGCCTTTAACCCCCCACGAAGATTCCTGAATATCCTGTTATAAAGGCAAAGTCCCATTGCTTAATTAAGTTCCACGCCACGAAGACGTATGGGGGCTACAGTTTCACGAATTTCTAGCCTGGGTACAAGATGGAGGTGAGTGGTCAGCTGTTTGCTTCGGACGCTTTACCTGCTGAGAGAGAGCTCCCGGAACCCATTGGACAGGAGGCTGGTCGTATTTGAGAGGCCATCCTATCGCTGTGAAAGAGCTGCCGCACAGACTGGACTATACCGGTTGCCCGGTTTCTCTCATTGCTTCTATGAATGCTTGATGCAGATATCGGCACTAAGTAATCTTGTACTTGAAACAGTACTGCTACATAACTCGTAAATAAGTAAGTAAGTAAATAAAAAAAATGCGAGGATGACTACAGAGGCCTACGAGATTCTGTATACTTATATACATAGTATTTTATGTGTACTTGCATACATGTTTGCACTGTGTTACGTACGTATATTCATACATATGTGAATAGGCCTCACATACATACAGAAATAAAAGTAAAGGTATCCCTGTAACAGGCTGTGAAGGCCCATAGGATTGTGTGACGTCGAGGCTCCCACATTTTCTAGACAATCGGCTCACTGCTGGCGGTAAGGTTGTCAGCCTTACGCGCCGGCCGCCTTTTACTCTTCAGGAAGATTCCTGTTACTCATTTCTTTTAGAGGCTGAGTCGACTCCAGGGCCATAATGCGGCTGGAAGGATTAGGTTAATTGAAAAAAAAATCATCTCATCGGGACTCGAACCCTCGACCTTTCTACTTGTAGCATAGTGCCTCAACCAGCTACGGTACCAGGTCTTGCAGAATTACGTACATTTTGTTGCGGTGCGCTTTTGTGCCGCATATATATAAATATACTGGAAGAGACAAGGAATGCAAATAGAATTTTGGTGGAAAGCTTCTTTGGAATGATAACCTGGGAGGAAGAGATTATATGGAAATAGGTTGTGAAGACTGAAGGAGGATGGAACTCTCTCAAGATCGTGTCCAATAACAGGCTTATATATTAATAATCCCGGATGTTCTTGTAATATTAGCTGAAAGTCACTGAAGTGAAGGACATATAGCCTAATAGGCTAAGCCCGAACATATTTCTCTTGAATTAAAAATGGGAACAAGAATCTATCTCCAACTGCGAGGGTTTTATTTCAGAATAACTCTGCTGTTGTCAAAACCTCAGATGGCAAGGCCGGTGCTTTATGGGAAATTTGGGGTTAAATGAGCCACTGCCGCTGTCAACACTCGTCACGGCCTAAGTTGCGTATCCCTTCATTGAACACACACACAATCGTACGTAGTAACGTGTTTAAAATTGAAAGTGTACGGAAAATAAACACTTGTAACAAGACAACGCAGAGTAATGCTAATCGTGAAGCTAGAAAACTGCATTTAGTTGCCATTAAGGGCCTACGCTTAACAAATATGGATCTCTTGGTACGAAAACTGCCGTCTCTTTCCATCCGACTTGATGAGAAGCCTCCAGTCGCACAGCTGTTCAAGAATTTCCCAACATTTTATCGAATCCCGAAGGTTTTTCCCGTGTTGACAAGAGTTCTCCACTTGTCCCTATCCTGAGCCAGATGAATCCAGTCCGTGCCACCCATTCTATTTCTCTGGTTTTTTTTATTGCTAGTGGGGTGGGACTAAATCCCTTGTACTGCGGCCACTTCTGGCCTATTGTACCAGCCCCAGATGATAGGTGAGGCTGATTCTGGAGCAATTGGTGGAATGAAGATTGGCAGGGGAAACCGAAGTACTCGGAGGAAACCTGCCCCAGCGCCACTTTGTCCACCACAAATCCCACTTGACCAAACCCGGGATCGAACTCGGGCCGCCGCGGTGGGAATTATATTTCTCTAAGATTCATCTTAATATTCTCCCAAATACGTCTTGGTCTTCCTAGTAGTCTCTCTCCTTCTAGCTTTCACACCAAAACCATATATGAATTCCTCTTCTCTCCCATGCATGCTACATGCCCTCTCATCTCATCTTTCTTGATTTGATGATTCTAATTACATTTGGCGAAGAGTACAAGTCATAAAGCTCCTCATCCAGTTTTCTTTTCGCTCTACACAAAGAGAAGTTTGGTAGCTAAAACTAAATACCGCTGTACCCGAAACGGTTGGTCCTGTATAACTGATAAACGGTGGACACGTGAAACGTTACTGCCTGATCCGCGGTTAGCTAGGGATTGCTGTATTTAGTCGATTTTTATGACTAAAACGTAAACTGTAAGTTGAATCTAGCGTGCGTTTTCATAGGCTAATATATAATTGTTATCCCTTCAATATCTACGCCTTTTCACGTCAGGTTTTCCAGCCAAAATTCAAGCCTTTCTTATTCCCTCTATGTGATCTGCGCATCACCTTTGCGATGTTGTGTAAAGAGTAGACATTGTGAAAGTTCCTCATTACATGCCCCTTTCCCCGCAGTTTATGTTCCTTCGTTTGTTATTGTTCTCACATTCCGAGACTTAACGAGTAACATCCCCCTATTTTGTATAAAGTTAAAGTAAAGTAAATCTACCATGTGCTTAATTAATTAAGTACTACGCCTTGAAGATGTATGGGTGAATGGAGGTATAGATCCACGGGTATTAACCTCGGCGCTAGGTGGAGGTGGGTGGCCAGCTTCACGTCCCACTCGTATTAACCCCAGGGAATGAGCCTGTCACCCGTTCGGTAGGAGGCTGGGTAGGCCCCAGAGCCGGTCTGGACACTATAGAGAAGAAAACCTCTTCCCCCTTCCACGAATAGAACCCCGATTTCTCGGCCATCCAACCCATAGCCCATCGCTGTGCCTTCCGAACTATGGTGGTTCCTCTATATTTTGTAAATGCTCTATTAAATGAAGAATATACGTTCTAGGCCAGTTTTGCTTGGAAGTGGTGATAAGGAGTTTAAAACTGATACAACACATCGAGAGAGAATGCCTTGTTCGGTTTTATAGCGAGCACATATCTTTATTACAACAAAGTCTGTGTGTGCTTAGTGTTTACTAACGCGGCCGGAATTGACACTAGATGTTTGAACTAACTTATGCGTCCTGATTGTCCTGGATCAAACTGTCGTCGTTATTCTGTGCGATAACGTTGCAGTCGTACGAGATTGCATAACCATAACTTACTTCAAGAAGCAGAGTCCTGCCTTAGAATCTGATAGTTTCTCAGCTAATCAGAAATCTTCACCTTGTATTCTACCTGCAGATTAATTACCATGTTTATAAGGACCAACCATTGGACCCTATCCGGGGCTAGTTGAATCCAGTCCAGACGCAGTAACGTGTTTCCTTATGGTTCATCTTAATATTATCATCCAGTCTTCTCTAATATTTCTGAAGCGGTATCTTCCCTTCATACTTTCGAGCCAAAATGTTGTATGCATGTTACATGCCTCACCCTTGATTCGATCACCCAGGCAGAATACGATGAAGACCACAAGTTATGAAGGTCCTCCTTATGTATTTTTCTTCATTCCTCTGGCACCCTCTCATCGGTCTACATATTCCCCTCCGCACTTAATTGTCACTATATCTATTTGAGGTTCTCTTGGTTGTATCAAGATTACGATCTTTTGAGATGTGACGCTGTGTAGTTTGGTAGATATATTCCAACGTTAGGAAGGAACCTGCTACATCTTTCTGCAGGGTATAAGATCGGAGTTATGTCTGCCCTGAAAATGGAGACAGCGGATTCATCCAAACCATAATCTCGACTCTGGCTCTGTGTTCTTCCTTTAGGGCAGGAGACCAAGATTCGTACCTTCAAAGAACATCAGATTAATTAATAATTATCTGCGTTTTAATTTTCATACATTCGTATTGGAGACTAAGACCTAGAAGATCCCGAACTAAGCGACAGAAGACGGTCTCCGAAACATATCCACTTCATCTTTTGTGACATCCGGTTCCAGTCTTAATCATGCTTTCCTGTACGTCGCATGCAGTAGCGTGTGTTTGCAGCGCCACAGAAAACTCCAAAGCATTGTCATGGCTGCATGAGGTCGTGGCGTTTGAGACAGCTACAGCAGGGCTCATGCTTCAGCCGCTCTTACAGCTCTGTCTCAGTCATGAGAGGTCTCAGTACGGAAACAAAAACGATGTCCTCTTACGTTGATACACAACTATATTGTCACGTGTAGGGGGATTGCGTGACTTGTAAGACGAGTTTTGGATATGATGATTGTATTTACTGACACCCTATAAGCACAACTCGGGACTACGGGAAATTACAGCGCTACCGCTATTTCCACACTTCACGGTTCACCGTTACACACGCACTAGAGTTCTCAGTCTTCACTAGTCGCATCCTGTCAACGGATTTATAACAGTCTCACTCTCACTTCAAATCACACATGAACGCTTATTTTCACAGCCTAATTCCTTTCTTGCCATTATTGTGCAACTGGCAATTCCGAAGACTCGACTCAGTTCAGTTCCTCTGATTCCAGGCTCATATCCTGGCAGGCTGGCGTCTCAAAACTCGACACAGTTCCTCTCAACTGAACTCTTCTTTATAACCACTTTGCAGAAAATACAGCCTCACTATTGTTGGGAAGGTGTGTTCACAGCACCGTTGCATAGAAACGGGAGTTACTTGATTGTCGCCTGCGTATTCATTGCCGCTGGAATGTGTTTACCGAGTCGTTGCCTAGCAATGAACATCTATTCTGACTTCATTATTTCGGCTTTCGGGTGTCATGTCACTATATACAGGATTTATTTTATGAGAGTTGAAATCTGTATACTCCGTGGTACATGGTCTTCCTTGAAAGCTTTATAGTGGCGCAGCTACTGAAGAAATTTCCTACTTTTATGCACCCTAAAACTTTCTTACCTTAATATTTATAATATTTGGGCAAGAGAGGGAGACTATCGACCAAATTCTCTACTGCGTAACAGAAGTGGTCTATAAATACCTACAACTCCCTTTATTTCACTAATTCGCACTTTGTGTTGTGAAGCTGTTATCTGTTTCAGACAATATTGCTCTCCCAGCAAAGACACGCTTTGTAAAGCACTCAAAATGGCATATCCTAGTTTGTAACTTGAACACCTGTAGATAAGTACTAATCACTTTTTCCTAAGGTATCTTCTGGGTGTTATATCTCGAGGTTATTTATGTTGTTATGTGCTAGGCGAGGCGTTGATTGTATTGTCATTCCACCGTCTTGTCTTTCATCCTGTTTATCTGTGTCTTCCTGAGGCGATCACGGCTTGTTCAGACACTGGAATTACGTGGTGTTTTACTCCAAATGTAGGAGACCTTTCGTGTTTTGGTTGGTAGCAGTGATCAAGGAAACTGAAGTCGTCGAACAGAATTGTATCGATGACGTTCTGTCATCATAACCCCTCCTACAATTTTAATCTGTTCTAGAATTAAGATATAAGTATTCTAGGATTGGACGACTTTTAAGTTGGTATATGGTTAGGAATATTTCGGAGGAACCCGGTGACTCCATCATCAGGAAAGATGGGGTATTTCCTGGTAACCTCAGATTATTCTTTTAATATGTTTGAAAATTTGTTTTTGTAAATTATTTTAGGCCATTTATGCAAATTCAATAAATATTTATGCATAAAGAAATGCAGTAATTTTTTTCTTGCAGAGATAAACAATTATTTACATAAAAATTGAATTAATAAACTGCAAAAACTTCGTGCATTTATATAAATATATGTGTGAAGCCGTCTTATGACAGACTAAGTGTAATCCCTGGTCCTCTAGGTTGGGGGTTGGGCTTGGGGCTAACGACCCCACCCCTGGAAAGATTTACTGTTACGAAATCTTGGAGGCCAAGACCCACGCATGCCAGGCAGGTCAAAGGGTAAGGGCCAGATGAAATGCAGTCCCTCATTCTCCAGGACAGAGGTTAAGCTTTGGGGCTAATGACCATACCCCCTAAAAATTTACTGAGACACACACAGGGTTGTAGCGCCACTAAAGCGGAAGGAGAATAAGACGAGAACAGTCTTCTGACGCAGCTCTATAATATCCTGTAGCCTTCATTAGTGGAAGTCGTCGTGGAGGGTTCTGGGTTGCTGAGTGATTCCACGACGAGGTGGGAGTGGTGAATGCATGAGTGTTGTGCTGTTCTTCCTGGTGGTTAAGTGATCAACTAAGGCATCTAATGCTTAAATACATTATTATTAAACACAGAAATTATACAAAACAAGTGACAATTGTCTCGAAGTCAAATTTATCTTTCATAACATGGAAATAATTAAATATTTTATCCGTTATTTGATTCAGAAGTACCTACTGTCTGTATTGTAACTCTGCGGCAAAGGATTTTTATTGAACAGCTGGTATTTTGTTACTTGTTCGGGAAGTGCCATCTAATCAAAGCCGAAAATTCGTTATTCGGAACTACTCGAATCCATTGCGTGTCCTCTACCGAGCAGGTTAACATGGCGGATTCAAATCTCGGCCGTATACCGTTTATCCTGATAGAGGGTTGTCGTTGCTGGCGTCAGTTTCCCCAGAGAAAATTCTGGGTCGGTACCTTATAACATGCCACGACTGCCTTCTTCCAAATTCTAAGGTATTCACCATTCATAATTTCATGTCATTCAATGAAAGTCTTCGATGGTGCAGTTGAAAATGCATGGTGAAGTAAACCAAGATTCAGATCAGATTAATCGAATTCATTCCACCCCTGAGACAGAATAATTATATCACGTAACCGTTACTCTCTGTTTATTATTAACAAATTTGTGAACCATTCCTGAATAAAAATATTTTTGTGATTATTATTATTATTTCACTGACAATTTACCATTCATTTCAAAATGTTTTCCTCAATTAATAAAGGAAGTTAATGGTTGTTATGGATTGAATGTCTTCCTGGGGGTTAAAGGGCGGCCAGCGCGTAAGGCTGACAACCTTACCGCCATCTATGAGCCCATTGTCTAGAGAAAACTGGGTGAGCCTCGACGTCTCACAACCCTATGGGCCTTCACGGCCTGTTACAGAGATAGCTTTACTTTTACCTTACCTTATCGATTGAATATTTCTAACGTTATTATAATGTTTAACCTGAAGTACAACGCTAGAAAAAGATATTCCTCGTTTATGAACGCGATAGAATACCGTGTAATAGTCATGAGTTGGATTGGATTTGTAAACTGCCGTATTCAGTAGCGCTATGTCTCTGTCATGCCAGTCTTGATTTCTTCTGCGGTCGAAGAACTTGGCAGTCGCTGTAAAAGCATGACTCAGGCCTTCATGTATTTGATTCTTCTGGTGCGTGCGTGTGTATCTGTTCTTTGTTGCATTTTATTTTTATTTATAGGAACATAATATGGCTCTCTGCCATTTCCCCTGACGTTAAACCAATCAACTAATATACATGTGTAATTTTGTTTTTTATTTCTTGAACAAAATATGCCACTTACTGATGTCTGTATAACAAGACGTCCTTATATGTGGAAGAAAAGATTTTACGGCCATATTGCTTCCATGATTCGAGTATCGTAAATTGTACTATTATTAAAATATTGATATTTATGTTAACCTCCTCATTATTAAAGCAGTTTCTATGCCTCATATTGGTTGATACTATGTGATTTGTTTACGGAACCTATAATCTTCTGCTGGATGGATATTTGTAAGTTGAAACCGATTAATTCTATATGCATTGAATTGTTATTCTTCTAGGAATAACACTTGAAAGAATCCTTACTGAGAAACTGGAAGTCTTTCAAGCAGTAAAGAAATTCCCCGGCCTTTAGGAAATACTAAATGCATTACCGTGTTCACAAAATCCCTCCGGTGGCCCTTATCCTGAACCGAATACAGTATACACCCTGACATTGTATTTTTAAGATCCATTTTAATATTATCCTCAGACTGGTATTTCCCTCCAACTGTGTTTATACATTTCTCATTTCTTTTATGCCTTTCTAAACGCACCGCTCAACTTACCCTACTGGACTTAATCATCCTTATAATATTTGATGGAGAGTAAAAATTATGAAGGTTCTTGTTATGCAATTTTCTCTAACCTCCTATTGCTTCATCACTTTTTGGTTCAGATTTTCTGCATCTTGTTCTAAAAGACGTTCAATATATGTTCTTACGTTAGGGCAGATCACATCAGGAAAAATTATAGTGTTATGTATTCTAACCTTTACGTGATTCGATATGAAAATTTCCGAGTAAGGAACTCTGTATCCTCTGAATCCTAAAAATATATTTCACGATATAAGATGCGCTTCTGAAGCAGCTTCCTCTTAGCCTGTTCCTTGTGGCAGTTACAAGAGCACAGAACTGGGCCTCTCATAACCTCCGGCACGTTGTGTTTCCTTGCAATACAACAAAGAAGACAATGGAAACTTTGCAGTTGTCACTGAACTTAGAAATACGTCGCGTTGTTCGGTTAACTTTCGATCTCGATAGCCATGGTAGCATCAGTAATGTCTGTCTGTGTGTATGTATGTCACGGTTGGATGGAAACAGACTATAGTGATGGACTTTTCTGGTTACTGCGTTACTGCTGTTTCCGGTTCTGGTGACACTTGCATACATTTCACCTCTGTTCCTCTTTCTTTCTCGCTAAACACATGTAATTAGAACAAAGACTATGACGTGTATGCTTCGATTACTCGCAGAACCACTATTCATGGGTAACTGCATTTGTTTGGTTTTAGCAAAAAGAATCTTAACGGACACATTGTCACAGTATAGGGGTCACTTGAATTGGTGAATGGATTTATACGACTTAATACACACCACTCGGAACTACAAACACAACGCTATAGCTGATTTCCACACTACAGCACCTGCTAAGTCTTCTATAGCCTTCTGTATCTTCACCAGCCGTTCCCTGACAGCGGCTTCTAACAGTGGAGATTCTTTAGCTTCACGCTGTCAGGTTCTGTCTTCACAGCCTACAGTGCAGACTCTGTCATCTCACTGTCAACTGAACTATAGCGCCATCTCTTCTCACACTCCCTTGCAGAGCTGAACTGACTGGTTGCCCCAGTTCTCTTCTTTATAACGCCTCTGCGCGGACCACATAGACAACACCCAGTTTTCCCCGTTGCGTGCGTAACCGTTGGCACGGGAACGTGTTTACCGAGCCGTTGCTCAGAAACCGGTCTGATAACCGCTCATCTCACGATCATTGCATAGCAACGGCTATGCACGCTACAATATGAATTCGGAAACAACGCAACGAAAGGTAGATCCACATGGTCCAATGTCCACTGCCTCAAGGCTCTACCATTTTAATCGTAGTTCGTTCTCTGTCCACTCTTCTACATGCCAAGACGCCACTAGACTTGGGAGCTGCAAACTAGCTCCTTCTTGACAAGTTAACAGTTGCACAACTATTCAATAAATTCCTTATCTTACATTTATCACGCAAGTTCATTACTGTGTTCGCGCGAACCCGCTACTGCCCCCATCCTCAGGGCTTTACTCGTTTCAGTGGAAATAGAAATGTTTATGCCTTGTTTGAATTAAGTACGTAAAATGAAGGCCTAAAGGAGAGGTCATATCTGATTTATCTCTCGGTCCATGTGTTTCTTATCTTAACTGCTGAACATGTTTTCATTACCCTCGGTATGAGAGGTTCTCACGCAACGCTTTGATCAAATCCGTTACAATATCTTCTCCGCTATTTGATACTATCGGAAAGCCAGTAGGAAAGAGACCATTAGGAAGACCTAGATGTAGAAGGAGGATAATATTAAAATAGATCTTACAGAGATAGGATGGAGTGTTATGAACTAGGTTGATCTTACTGAGTATAGCGGACCAGTGGAAGGCTCTTGTGGGCACCATAATGAACCTTCGTGTTCCATAAAATTTGGGGGAAATTCTTGAGTTCTTGGGCGGCTGTCGACTTTTCAAGAAGGGCTTAGCTCCCTGGAGTTTGTCAGTTAGTTGATGCTGCTTTGAAAAGTTGGTTATTTAATGACGCTCTGAGTATCGAGACCGTATAACGTCAATGATAAGGTGGATAATGAACGTGGAGTGGTTGATGGGATGGGAATTGTCAGGGGGGGGGGACCTAACTACATGGAGAAAACCCGCCCCAGTCCACTTTCTCCACCAAAAATCCCCCATAACGCGACCTGGGTTTGAGCCCAGGCCGCTGCGGTTTTATGCCGGCGACTAACGCCTGGGCTATAGCGCGGCGTGATGTTTTCTTGTGAAAGGAAACAATTGTATTTGTTTCATAAGTTTTTAAGAGATTTTATATGTTACTGACCATATTTTCTGCTGAAGTGTCTTTATAAACCAGAAAAAATACCTTTTTATTTGGCCTTTGTAATGAGGGTACATTGAAATGCGCGTGAGATATGTGAACGTATCTTTCATCGTGAAGTGCAGAACTGAGTAAAAGCTCCCAGAACCCGGAATTACAGGAAGGGAGAAGGCTTTAATGTAATTTCACTCTACGCAATAAAGATTCAGATGTAGCGATCAACTTGTCAGCTATGGATTCTTGTGTGCAATAAATGTACATGGACGTGTATAAGATAGAGAATCTAACAGAACGTTGTATGAAATTTCCAGCTCTTGATTATGCTTCAAAGCATATGGAATAATATTAATACTTTCCTCTTTCAGTTAACAATTCTTTAGCAACTGTATATGTATAAAATATAGTGCGTACAGCCGTTGCTATGCAGTAGGTGAATAAACAACGGTGTTATGCAACCCGTTTCTATGCAACTGATGGGTAACACGTTCCCGCGGCAACGAATACATACACAACGATAGAGTTACTGTTAGAAACTGTGTTTTCTACGCGGTCCATGCAAAGTGGGTATAAGGAAGACAATTGGGGCGACCCAGTTAGTGAAATCTGAATGAGAAGAGATGGCGCTATAGTTAGTTGTTTGTTGTCATCTGAGAGTTCATTTCTGCGAGGCAAGCTGAAGAATTCCACTGTTAGGAGCCGTTTCTAGGAAACAGCTGATGTCACAGCAGGCTGGTAAAAGTCTTAGCATGTGCTGTGGTGATTTTTTAAGTGTGGAGGTTAGCGATAGCGTTGTAATTACTTGTAGTTCCGAGTGGGGTGTGTAAGTAGTCAATAAATCAGTTCACCAATCCATACCCCGTCTACTGTCATCATCATCAGTAATCTGTCAAGACGGCAGGTCCACAGTCTCTTCCCAAAACAATTCCTCCACTTAATGCGATCTAGAGCTTTCTCCTTCAAATGACAGTATCATCTTCTGTCCCCAAGGTCATCCAGCATCTTCTTACGTCTTCTTCCTCGTCTGCTGGTCACTTCTATCCCCCCCCCCTCTACCTTTCCTTCGATAACTTCTTTTAGAAGGCAGTTTCTGCGTAAAACATGACCAATCCAATTAGCCTTCCGTTTTCTTATTTCGTGTAGGATATTCCTCTGCTCACTGACTCTAATTAACACTTTTTCATTTCTCACATAATCGCGTCTACTATCACATCCACATAAATCATGACTATATATGAAGAGAGAGTAAAGTTACTAGTTGATGTAAGAGGATCCTGCTCTAGAATTTGCTTGCGAAGGAGCTGAGTAAAATCGAGAGAAAATTGTGGTAGGCCTTCACAATATACGAATTCAATAATGTATGCTCAGTTCTGGCCTCTTGTAAAGTACTGCCTTGAAGTTTGGAAAATAATCACAGAAGAACGTTTCATGTGATTCTGTTTAGACATTTTACTGAAAACAGCAAAACCAGATGGGCCCTGTGGCTGTAGTAATACTCTCACGTGTTAGTGTCCGGACATGGACTTGAGACTGGTAGCTGGATTTATTGAACACATATAAATTGTAACTATAACCCTGTCACCAATCCACGCGCTCTACTTCAGAACACGCTAAGTCTTCTCAGTTTGGCTACATTAGCCGTTGCGTGGTTAAGGCTGCCAACAATGTAGATTTCTCATCTAGGGTTCACGTCCTCACCGACTGGCGACTGTCTCGCAGCTAACTCCTTGCTTCTCGATTCTGTACTAACTCGTGACATTACCAGCCATCACTGGCTCTCCCTGAGCACCCCTGGCTCTCACTGGCTGCTACTGACTGCAACTCAAGCCGAGTCGAGTCGAGTAAAGTCGAGTCTTATGTTACCACCGACGATCCGTCGGCCAGTCTGTCTTGGAATAAAGCACCCATCTGGGGCTTACAGCCAGATTTTTATTACTGTCAGACAGTTGCGGTTTTGTTGATTTGGGGCGCTCTCTCCGACGAGAGGACGGGTCTGTCGTTTACGATTACTGCTGGCTCTCGCCAGTGCAATCATTATCAGGTCCGAGTCCCCTGGGACTACCACCATATTTCACTGCCTCAAATTCCAGACTTCCCTTTTCTTCGCCTCCTACGAGTCGCAGGGTCACGGTGGAGGTATTCGACCCCGCTACCACACGGGAGATGTGACTGCAACTGCCGACGGCAATTCGCTATATTGCCTCGGGTCGGACTACACAGAAAACACCGTCACCAACAGGTCTTCTATTGTTGCATGTTTATTCGTTGTCGCGTGAATTTGTTTATCGAGTCGTTACCAAGTGACAGCTGTCTTCATAAGTCACCATGTCGCAATATTAATAGGATTTCGAGTATTGGTAACTGATCTGTGAAGACTGTGGAAACCCACTGATAAAGAGACTTCGAGGCCATGCAGTAGTACCATTCAGGAGAGCTTCGTGTTGTGCAGCCGCGCCTTCGGCAGGAATCGATATATCATGATTAGTTTTCAGTGAATTCGACTGGACTGAGAACTGTGCACTTAACACAACCAACACTAACTTGTTGATGGAAACATCAGTTTGCTGCAGGTTGCACGTGTGAAACCCACACACTGAAACATTTGGCAGTGTGGTTTAATGCCTGCAATATTGGCAAGAACAGTAATCATTTATAACAGGGCTGTCCAACTGGCACATCCGGCTCACCATTAAATTTGTGCTTTCCGCAACAGTATCATTTCATTCCCTGAAGTATGTGTTGACGGTTTCTTCCTGTATTAACTAGGCAGAGAAACTTGTCGGAAAAAAACAATCGTTACGAAAATTCGGTATAGTTTTTTCAGTTTATTTCATACAACTCCTAATGAATAACTTAGAACAATACGTAGTGAGTGTGGCTCCATGTTATCGATGCAGCCTGACACACTTATAGAAGCTGACGTTACTCACCGTCAGTCTGTCAGCTTCTAATTTAAATAAACATTTGTTTAACTGCGTGCATCCAATTTCTGTTTGTTTGCTGCTTCGTCATAGAGATGACCACTTAAGGACGGATATTTATATCGGTATACTCGAAGAGAGTATGGTTTTCTTTTTTGTAATGCGGCAAAAGGGCAAATACCTAAGGCACAATACCGTCCGGCAGTGGTTTGCAGCTGGCCAGCCCTGATTTACAAATGAATGACCCTAGTCACTTTTCTTTATTGCTTATTTATAATTTCTTTCTTTCCTTACATCCGTATCTTCGTATCTTCCTACAATTCTACCATAATTTATACCTAGTTGTATATGTAATTGTCTGTGTAGTTATTTATTTATTTGCTGATTTTTTTTCGTTAACGCTTCTTTATTTCTTTCCTCGTTTCTACACTTATGTTTTCTACTGCCTCCCTTTCTTTCGTTGTCTCCCTTTATTTGTGCGAAATTTAGCACCATGGGAAATTGAAATATTCCCATACGTTTTATAAATACAATTTGGCTTCGAAATTATAATTTGACAAACAGGCATATGTTTGAGGCTATGAAGAGGTATATGTTTGTGGTTATGAAGAGGCATGTATTTGAGGCTATGAAGAGGTATATGTTTGAGGCTATGAAGAGAACCGTCCTCCAGGTTATGCCTTATTGTCTGGTAGAAGTTTAGGAACGTTTCGGGGATCATATTGCTTCTATCTTCAGAGTCAAAAAGTATCCCAAGCAAGCAGCCAGAAGAGACTGTTTGGATGTGGTAGGTCTGTCTCACACGATGAAGTTATTTCCTGTCATGCTCGTCCGATTTGTAGTATAGGATGACTCGGGAGTGCACACACACACACACACACACATCACACTATGGAATTCGTTAATGTATAAGAAGGTACAAATGTACGTTAGCGACTTTACCGTGCAGTGTTGGGGACCGTACAAATTTTACTTCTCTTTTTCGTTTGTCTGTTGCAGGAGCAACTGTCTTGTGTGCACAGAGGTAACACAAAAACAAAGCTTTCAGAGTAACTGCATAAAATATGTGACTTGGCCACTAGAAGCAGTAATTGACGTGCGCTTTCTTTTTTAACTTAAATTACCTTGTTATTCTCCCATGACTGTTTAATTATGCCTGTACATGGTTTTCCGAATACGGAACGTAACTATGTAATCATTCAGGGGCTCGGCTACATCATTTGGTGTTCATTATGCTGTGAAGCTGAAGAAGGGGAAGGAACAGACCCAGTGAAAATATTTGCCTAATTTACCTTAGCGGCAACTTTTCCTTCCTTGACAACAGTGTTTCTGTATAACAGGTTAGTGCCTTGTACGTTTTGCAGACATACCTGTGGTTTCTTACATGCCATTCCAAACCAGAGTGTCCCGCTGAAAGAGACTCAGCAGTTCTGTTCCTTAGAAGGTGAAGACGAAACGTTTCCCATTGCATTTATTCCTGCGATGTTGGCGCATTATCGACCACATCGGCTGTGTATCGACGAACCGTGGGTCGTTGTGAATGATGAATTTGAAGGGATGTAATAGGAAAAGTAAAGAAAAGGTAAAGCTTACAGGCCATGAAGACCCACAGGGTTGTGAGACGTCGAGGTTCCCACATTTTGTAGACAGTCGGCTCATAGATGGCGGCAAGGTTGTCAACCGCCCTTTTACCCCCAAGGAAAAATGATGGTACTCATTTCTGTTCAAGGCTGTCTCAACCCCAGGGCCTTGATGGCCCAAATTAAGTACATGACAAGGTTATGAAGAATTATTTGCTTAAAAAACTGCATTTTATCAGAATAAACAGTATCTGTGTCTAGATTTCAGCATGGAGTCTCCCAAATAAGAAAGAAAAAATGGATATTAACGACTCATCCGCTACGTTTTACCTAATGGAATCCTTTAGTCTTGTTTTATCCGCATTCCAGTGTGAAATTTGGTAGGCCGAAGAAAGCTTTGCACGGATAAACCCCGTTCATGCCTTCGCCGGCATTCGAAATGTACTGTGCGAGCTGGAAATTTCGCAGGCACTTATCTTTCGTTCTTGTGACTTTACACATAAGATGTCGATGATTCTTGTGATAGGCGTTAGGTTTAGTATATATTCCATATCATCTTCGCCATTACAAACAAACTCCGTGGCCTGTAGTCCGCATGCGAACTATACCGACCGAGCGACCGCCGCTTGTCGGCGAAGTTAGTGGCAATTCTTGCGGATAGAGGGTGTCACGCGGTCAGCGCAACGGATCCTCAAGGCCTTAATCACAGTTTTCTATACCGGAGCCACTATTTCCTTGAAATAGCTCCTGAATTATCCTCACGAGGCTGAGTGGACTCCGTTCCAGACCCACTACTTCTCATAAATATTCTCATAAAATCTGGTAGAGCCGGGAATCGAACCCGGGATCTCTGGATCTGTAGCCAAGAACTCTGACCACTTACTTATTACTTAAATCTTTCTCTTTCTTTGCAGGTAAGTACGTGGACATGGTACCGCTGTGATGTGAAAATTTGCTGTTAAGAATATGACGCCTGCTGAACCAGTAAGTACCCACTGCTGACACCAGTTTCGGGAACGTCAGTATCTCTCTGACGTACAGAATTCTTGTGCGAGGTTCCTCAGACCGTGTCAGCGACTTACAGTTTCCCATAGCACGCGAATGGGTGAATGTGGAAAGACGAAACCTGATACGTAACCTCATTTCGCAGCAGAGCTTTCAGAAGAAAAATTATGACTGCCTTGTTTGTTAATAACATGTGATTCTGATATGGAATGAAGACTTGTGTGTCGTCACAGGCAGGCCGCAGTGAGTAAGAACGACGCCGGAGTTTTCACGAACAGTTGCTTCAAGGAACTAGGATTTTGATACTTAATTACGCTGTTTCGGTTGCCTGGGATTATTTGGTGCCAAGTGAGATGGGAAGATCATGAATAATATATAGGTAAGAGTTTGGCAGTGGCCTTGGAGGCGTATTTGAAGGTAGGTCTAATAGTCTGAAAGGAAAGCATGGAAATGTCCAGTCAGAATATCCAGTAATATTGCCGGCAGTTATTCCTTTGTCCGTTCTTTTTGGTAGAATGCGTTCTGTTTTAGAAGCTATGTAAAACTAGCCATATCGCCGCAGGTCCTGTGCGCATGTTTATCTGGTTTATGGTATTATCAGGTCCTGATTGCGTAATACTCAAAGAGTTTGAATTTATTACAACAGTGATTCTTAACAAATATTATAGTTTTGGACATTATCTATCTAAAAACCGTCCTGTTTTTTAAAACATCGTTTCAGAGACTGGATTCTTAACCCTTTGCATCTTGCGCCACACAATCGTTTTGCCCCCCCC
>NW_019734350.1:886536-914546 GCF_002891405.2 Cryptotermes secundus
TCCCACCATTTTGAAAAAAAAAATCTTCATTTTTCCCAAGAAATGTAGGCCTATTTTTATAATTGTATACATGTGAAATACTATATTACTCGTTAATGGACGTTCCTAAGACTTTATAGCTGGTAATAATTCTTTTAATGTCTTATTACTATAATTATGGGATAACAATGTAATTATGTTACAAGAAATACCCTTGTAATGCAGCTTTAATGAGAAGTTTGTGCTCACAATGCGGGGAAGATTTTCTGTAGATTAATTTCGTGTGACCAAATTAATTATAACTTATTATTTTGGAGACTTAACGCCTCATCCAACCGACCGTTAAGTGCCACCAATGGAACGCGTTCCACTGGTTGAGAAAACGATCCCTACATAATGATTCCGCAGGTTATCAATTTTTAGTGTTCACTCGTACCATAAGAACTATAGAGACAGCATACACGCAGCGAAGATGGAAGTCCCACATCTCTAACTCGCACCGAACCCGAGTCATAAACCATATAATCCATCACTTTACTGACTGAGCTCCTATTATACTTAACTAATTAATGGGAGGTTCTGAGAAAAACAAAGTGAATTTCATTTAAGTCGGATCATGGATTTTGCTCCGGACCCGAAACCGAATGTCAGACACACTCTGTTTGACGCTACAGCTCCTTAACTTGGAGGCACTTCTCTGTGTAGATATTTCCTATATCTTCAACAAGAAAGCCGCGCCATAGCTCAAGCGGTTAGTCGCTGGCTTCCCACCCCGGCGGCCCGGGTTCGATCCTGGGTCTGGTCAAGTGGGATTTGTGTTGGACAAAGTGGCAGTGGGGCAGGTTTTCTCCGATTACTTCGGTTTCCCCTGCCAATCTTCATTCCACCAATTGCTCCACAATCACCCTCATCTGGGGCTGGTGCAATAGGCCAGAAGTAGCCGCAGTACAAGGGACTTAGTCCCACCCCACTAGCAATAAAAAAAATCTTCAACAAGACAGAGGACAGAGAGGGATGGGAGCGTCACATATTTTCTACCATAACACAATACAGAAGAGAAGTGGAAAAGTATGCTCCAATTATGAAAACAGTTATATTCCAACTACATACTTTTGTGACCTTACATGACCTGCCTCATTAGTAATTATTATCATTTAAGCTTATCAGAATATTATAGAGGGATAATTAAAATATATTTATTATTTATGTCATTACGGGGCGTTCCGCTCCCCGTGCTTACGGTCCATCCATAACGTCCAGTATTAAAAAAACTTACAAATCACAGGTTTCAAGAAGCTCTTCAGTAAGCATATTTCTTTAAAATGACGCCAGTGACAACAGAGAGATTACTGTTCGCAGACCCATCTAACAGCAGATTTAATACTGCCTGCAGCCAGTGCGTGCCGTTCTCTGTCTGCCCAAAATGTTAACGCACCGCCATAACTGTTATAATGTATGGAAAGAAAGGTACTGCAGCACATTTAAGTCATGGAAATTGTTCGAACTTCGTTACTTATTATTTGGCCGCTAGTCCATATCCTGTCACTGATCATATTAAAAAAGACTCTGTGGCTTGTACTCCGCAAGCGAACTATACCGACCGAGCGACCTCCGCTTGTCGAAGTTAGTGCCAAATTTAGCGGATAGAGGGTGTCGTGTGGTCAATCCCCACTGCCGTTAATCTCCGTTTTCTATACCGGAGCGGCTATTTCTTTGAAATAGCTCCTCAATTATCCTCACGAGGCTGAGTGGACCCCTTCTAGACCCACTACTCCGAAAATCTGGTAGCGCCGGTAATCGAACCCGGAGATCTCTGGATCTGTAGGCAAGAACTCTGACCACTAGATTGCGTAATGTAATCTCGAATGTGATATTATGTGTGTATGTATGTATTGACTCACATTAACTTTCATTATGTTGTCATTACGACGTATATATTAATTTCTATGTACTCTCTAAAAATGAAATATTTATCCCTTCACTGCCATAACCGTGCTTCAGTATTCCACCTAGTCTATGTATGTACTCCAGCCAATGACTGAAAAACAAGTCAACGCCAATAATTAAATTCTCTGCTTTTCCGTTCACACTTATTTCTTTCTGCCTGGTCTTGGACAGATTACCCATTCGGACTTATGTAAATCAAGTGCTTATTTGAGCGATACGAACAAAAATTGCCCAATTTTGTCCAAGTCCGTAGCATAATTTCGGATGTGAACACGAAGATAGGCACGACTCCCAAAGTATGGTTCCATTCTTCGCACTTTTGCAAAGGATTGCGAATAAAGATTTATGCCCCGAGCAGGATTTGAATAGCAAAACAAGATCCAAGTTACTCTCAGAATCGGTATACAGTTAAAAAGTTTAGGTTGTACAAAACAGACGTACATTTGTACATCGTAACGGTTTTGGAAAACTGAAGTATGAAGTCACTTTGGGGTGGTGGTTTGAAGGGCACGCGGAAACAAGACAAAGCAAATGCTTCGCCTGACTACACACGACTCCACAGGTGCAAGCAACTGTGGCCTATCTCCCACCTCTTCAGGAATCGCTGACTCTTAACACAGGAACGGACACTGAGTAACGGCGTCCGAGTGCATAAGTTGTGTAATCTTAGGTTATGTCAGGGTTCCTCGATGTTTTCCAAAATACGGCGTAATAAATTATAATAAATAAATATAAATTTGTGTCAGTATTCAGATTGCGGTCTTCTCGTTCGTGACATTGCATATTCTTATATGCTGATAACCGTTTCGTAGGAGCATTCCGCCTCCATCATCATGGTTAAAGTGTGTACTAAGAAATTGGCCCGGTTATGCAGGTGGATTGCAAGAAAAATGTTCACTGAGGCCCAAGGAAGGACTCTGAAAATAAATTGTCCCTGAAAAAGGCCAACTTTTCTCACAGTTCTGTTTCCCACCTGAGACTAAAAACGTAGTGTGCCTCTTAAAATGTCCGTTCAGAATGCCCGGATCGGGCTTCGTTTTTTATTTCCTCCCTTGGGTCTTAGTGGACCGCCTCTGTCGTCCCGTGGTCAGAGGTTTTGGCTACAGATCCAGAGGTACCGGGTTCGATTCCCGGCGCTAGTAGATTTTCTGAGAAATAGTAGGTCTGGAACGGGGTACACTCAATCTCGTGAGGATAATTGAGGAGCTATTTCAAGGAAATATCGGTTCCGGTCTAGAAAAACGAGATTAACGGCCGTGGGGATCCGCTGCGCTGACCACGTGACATCTTCTATCCGCAAAAGTTGACACTAACTTCTCCGACAAGCTGCGGTCGCTATAGTTTGCTTGCGGACTATAGGCCACAGAGTTTTTTTGTTTTGTCTCAGTGACCACCTTCCTAGTGACAAGGAAATCCCTGCTAACTGCCTCTGTTGTCCCGGGACTAGACACCAGCCTCTACTGGACCAATATCTATATATTCGTGCACTTGAAGACTCACTCCTGTTCACTTCGACGCTGAACGTGGGCGTGAGCGTGTGACTGGAACACGCCGGCAAATCTGCGCACATGCACATAGTACGGACACCCAACTGTGGAATCAACATTAATTTTCTTGTGTGTATAGCCCATAGTTGTTACAAAGTTTTCATAATAGTATCCTAGAATTTTAATATTTTATTTTCTGTCATTCTTGTTACTCGTGCCAAAAACGCTAATCTATTAATGTTCTCAATAAACTGCAGTGCGTATTTCAGCTTGTCTTTATGTGTATATGTTACTGTAAATGCTCGAATTTTGGTAAAACATGGGATTTACTGGTTGAACGTAGATTTTAAAAAACAGTGTTGGTAAAAACTCGAAAAAGCAATTGTTCGCCTCTTAAAAGAATCGATTACAAGAGTGAAGTACTGAATATGTATATCCTCTATATTTTCCCTATATATTTTTGTCCCTCTCTTTGGTGCTTCCACCTTATCGATGCTCGAGATGGTTCAAGTTCGTATAGCAACAGGCGTGACCAGAGTGGTTTGAACGGCTGCTGTACTGCGATGTGGAAAGCAAATGGAAAAACTACCACATTATCACTTTTCCTGGATAGTCTCTTTCCAAAAACAGAGATACCATGTATGCGAACCAGAAGACGTAAGAAGATGCTGGATGACCTTGGGGACAGAAGAGGATATTCTCATTTGAAGGAGAAATCCCTAGATCGCATTAAGTGGAGAAACTGTTTTGGGAGAGACTGTGGACCTGTCGTCTGCTAGATTACTGATAAAAAAAAATATTTTTGTACTGTGTACATTCTAAACTGAGGAGCTGGGATAGCGTAGTCTGTATAGCGACTGTCTACGAGCTGGACGGCTAAGGGGTCAGAGTTCGAGTCCCGGTAGGGTCAAGAATTTTCTATTTTCCACATCGTCCAGACCGGTTCGGGGGTCCACCCAAGCTCCTATCCAATGAGTACCGAGGGTTCTTCCCTCGAGGTTAGAGCGGCAGGGGAGTGAAACTGACCACTCACCTCCAGCTGGTGCCTATGTCAAGAAAATGTGGATCTATACATCCACTCCCCCATACGCCTTCAAGGAGTAGTGCTTAATTAGTTAAGCACAGGGCAACTTTACATACTTTTTACATTCTAAACTTTTTCAGTAGGAAAAATTCATTTTCTTACTTTCGCCGTCTTCTCGTTCTCGGGCTTTTACCAAAATTCGGGTTTGTATCCTAACGTATACTTATGTAAACGAAAGGCATAACGAATTAGAAAACATAATATGAACGTAGTTCAGGCTTTATGCGTGCGTGCGTACAAATGTATACGTGCATAGACACACACACATACGTGGCACATAGGTCAACACACAAACGTACACACGTATGCACACATGCAAACATAAATAACAAGCATTGAAACATATATACATACACACATAAGTTTGGTAGTAATAATTGATGCAGTGTACCGTGAAGTACCGAAATATCTGCGGACATTTTCAGGGTTAAACCGAAGATATACCGTTAAATTATTTCAGCAGATATTTTGTACGTTGAAGTGTGCATACATTTGTTTGGACGCCTCAGTATATCCAGGACACCACGGCACGTTAGGCCTCGTGTCGAGACGCTGCAATAATGCAGACGCATATCCGAGTGAACGAAAGACTAACGTCCTCTCCAGTCAGATGCCTGCTTACATGTTCTTTCTTGTTCGCTGATCGTCGCAGGCGCTGAGGGCCAGTAGGGTCCATGCGTCACTTTTAAGTTCAGCAGTAAACTTATCTATCAGAAACGGGGCACTGCGATTTCCGGTCTGTGAAACCTATTTTCTCTCTGCGTTCTTCCGCCGCTTGTGTGTATGTGTGCGTGCGTGTGCGTGTGTCGTAGGCTGTGTTTCAAACTGTTGAAATTAAGTCCATTATAACAGGCTACTCTATTCCCCCGTAAGGATGAACACTATGTGACACTTGTTTGAACGGTATAAATGTTTCATACCATGTTGATATTTATGTCATAAATATTACAAATTTTGAATCATGAGTGGTTAACCCTGCACCATGAGAGCCAGCTGAAAATAAGTATGTATATTGTGTATGTTTATCTTTGTATCTTGTGCGTTTCCAAACGAATTACAAAATATTTCACACTTCCCCATAGAACACAATAACCTAAATGTAAAATAAAGTAAAGGTATCCCTGTAACAGGCCGTGGAGACCCATAGGGTTGTGAGATGTTAAGGTTCCCACATTTTCTAGACAATCGGCTCATAGATGGCGGCAAGGTCGTCAGCCTTACGCGCCGGCCGCCCTTTACNATTATATTCCTGTTACTCATTTCTGTTAGAGGCTGAGTCGACCCCCAGGGCCATAATTCGGCTGGAAGAATTAGGTCAATTGAGAAAAATCCAATCACCTCATCGGGATTTGAACCCGTGAGCTTCCGGCTTGTAGCATAGTGCCTCGACCAACTACGCTACCGCGTGTCCCCAATAACCTAACTGTACAAGAAACAAATTATTATTTTATAGTTTCTTATAACACAAACCAGATCAAAGATCATAACTGCGAAATCCACTGTTTATATTTTTATGTCAAATTCTTTTATGGGTTATTGTACGCCGCTGTCTGTATTTCGATTAAATAGCGTCAGATGATAGAATGAATGATGAATAATGAATTGGAAAGGATTTAGAGGGAAGCGGTCGTGGCCTAATCTAGGTACGATCGTAGTATTTGCCTGGAGAGTTCAAGGAACATTATGGGAATCCTCAGTGAAGGTAGCCGGTGTCCCGACCGATATTCGAACTCAGCACCATTCGAGAAACAAGTCTACAGTGTTGCCGCTATACTCTTCTTTCGGTAGGCTCCTTTTGTTAGTTAAGTGCGTCGGACTTCGGCGTACAAAATGGACTTCCTTAGAACACAACATTTTGTTATAATGCTTTAATTGATTTTTGTTGTATCGAGTAAAGAGTTCGTTTTCTAGAACATGTTTATGAGGCTTTTATGTTTCTGTCCGTCTGTCTTGCAGTACTTTGTTTCATGTTACGCAGTACATATACTGTGTAGCTAGAGGCCACCATATTTTTCTACTCTCAGTTTCCTCCCCTGAACAATACTAACATGGCGGTCGTGCGAACTTGTGAGTTGAGCACAACATGCCTATATTATGTTCTTGAAAATTTGTATGACGCTAGTTGTTTTAGAGATAGATTTAATTTTATATGGTGCCAGATGTCGTAAGAATAAATATAATTTTGTATCAAGCTGGATGTTTTAAAAATAAATATACCAATTTTGGGGTGTTATAATTTATTAAAGTAAAAATCCAACATGACTATTCATACGAAATACTGCGATATGGCGACGAAACATGATTTTTTGTCTTACATGTAAAATTTGGGCCCCGCCATAGCTCAAGCGGTTAGTCGCTGGCTTCCCACCGCGGCGGCTCGGGTTCGATCCCGGGTCTGGTCAAGTGGGATTTGTGGTGGACAAAGTGGCGCTTGGGTAGGTTTTATCCGAGTACTTCGGTTTCCCCTGCCAATCTTCATTCCACCAATTGCTCCACAATCACCCTCACCTATCATCTGGGGCTGGTACAATAGGCCAGAAGTGGCCGCAGTACAAGGGACTTAGTCCCACCCCACCAGCAATAAAAAAAAATACATGTAAAATTAGTATGATTCATGTTCTAGTAGTTAATAGTGGTACCTACAAGGTTTACCTCTTCGTGTCTTAAAATGCAGCACATCACGTTGAATGCCTTCTTTGCTGCTTGTTAAAAGATTATTTGGCATCCGTTAGCTCGAAGTAGCTGAGAAATTGTGCAAGTTATCCCGGCAGTTCGGCTACTGGACTGTCAAGTGACCTTGAATTGTTTGCGTTGAAACAAACTGGATGTATGGCGTTCCTTAACCCTCTGACGCCTGTCATGCTCCAAAGAACTTCAGCATGAATAATAATAATGTCATGATTTTGAGTACATATAGACGGGGTTTGGATTGGAGATTGGATTTATTGACGACTTTACCACACGACTCGTAACTGAACATGATTATAGCGCCATCGTTGATCTCCACACTTTAGAAATCACTACAGCACCCGCTAAATATTTTCAGTCTACTGTGTTTTCACCAGTCGTTCCCTGGTAACGGTTTTAATAATGGAGATTCTTCAGCTTCCGCGTTCACGCCATGGCCGGCTGGCTGCCGTCTGACAACTGAACTATACTATAAACTTGTCCTATTGATAACCTCTTGGCACGGACTGCGTAGAAAACTTTGTTTACGACATTTCTTCTAATGTTGAGCGTGGACTGTTGGGGTTCCAGCGTGGTCACTAGCCAGCTTATCCATTGGCGGGCTGCCTGCTGCATAGCAACGACTGTTGCCTCGTTTGTTTCGAGGTCTTTGCCTAGCCACGCGTCTATACGCCACAGTAACAACAATAACATATCCTTTCATAACAAGTCAGAAATTTTAAATGGTTATGTCGCAAAAAAATTTTAGCTGAGATAGCGACGACCGTAAAGCTGCGAGATGAAGGACATAAGTTCGTTTCTGGACAGGGGCTGGCGTTGTTAAATAAATGAGAGCGTTCAGAATGGCTCTGGGACCTGTCCGGGGCTGAAGCTATTGTAGCATGGATCTTTCTGAAATTAAGAATGTATATAACGTTTTCTTTACAGCACTGCACGTCTTCATGGCGTAGTACTGAGGTGTAACAGTGGCTTGAACTTTAATTACAGCAGGTCTATATAGTTCTGTAACATAAATATACAGTTTGCTATGCAAATGAAAGCAAGGAATGAAACAGACGTTTAGTCCGAAAACCAAGGAAGAAGAAGTGAAGTATGAGGATGTGAACTGGATCTACCTGGCTCTGGATGGGCTTGTGAACGTTTTAAGGAACATTTATGTACCATAAAAGGCAAGAAATTTATTTACTAGTTAGCGACTTGAGTTTCACAAGAAGAACTCTGCTGCTTGAAGTTCATTACGAATAACATTTGATGCCTGGTTACATATCAGAATTAACGCTTTAAACCCGTAGCTAATGTGGAATTCTCGCATCCAGTTTATTTACTGCTTACGGCATTATACTTAGTCTGCTATGCCCGTAATTAACGTTACACTGGGTTATGTTGATCAGGGATATGTTGAAAGTAGTCTGTATGTTGGCCGATCAGAGTAGCTACACGATGTAAGGCATGAACTGTCTTCGTCCTCTCAAACCTGTAATCGTGGGTTCTAATCCAACTTGAGGCATGGATATGTGTGTTTATTTTGTGTTTGTGCTGTCCCGTGTGTGCACGTAACGGCCTAGAGATGGGTTGATCTGCCGTCCATGGAGGTCTACCGACTTTGTAAAAGATCAAGAAACTGAAAAGCGGCCAAAGTCCAACAAATGTCTGTAGAGCCACAGAGAGCTAGTCTGTATGTTGTGATTATTGAGTAAGGGGACAGAAGTATCCGTGGCTGTTACGCTATGTACATTCCTACATACGTAAGCGTAGCAACTACGTAAGTCTGATATCCACTCATGTATCCATCCGCCTGCCTACATCATAGTCTTCTGTCCTCTTCCCACCCATATACATCCCGTATGCAGTGGTTTAGTTACAGCATCTCCCTTCCCTTTTATCCCACAGAGCTCACCACGTAACCACCCTCTCCCTCACTCACTCCCTCCCTCCGTCCTTTAAAAGAAGTGGGATCGACGCTTCCTGCTGTATTTCCAAACGCACTTTACAGGCTGATATTTCCCAGTCATTATTAATAATGGTATTCTGCCATTAAGGCTCTGTTCGTACAGCTTGCCGCATTTCGCTATCCAAAACCCGCAGATTTGGTTTGTTCCGCCAGAATGCATCACCGGATAGCAGGGTTTTTATGATTAGAGCCTGCAGGATTCCCTCCCTGTGCTTTCTGACTGACTGTCTGTCTGCTTTTGAGAGGTAAAAAGAAGCCTTTTGTAATCTTAACAACGGGGTAATCTGTGCTGTGATCTACCCGGAATAATATGAATTAATGTTGCGTCATTTGTAAAGACGACATGTATTATATGTCAGAAGCGTATGAAAAAGATAACTATTTTGAACTGAAATGTGTGTGCTTGCGTGCGTATGTGCGCGTGTACGGGAAGGAACAGTGGGGATATCCGTTTCCTATGATGGTTCTGTATACTTCTGTAGCTGAAACGGCGTCGTTAAATTACCTACGTTCCAAACAGTAATAGAATTTTCTTCATATCGCTCCCAGTTTGGAGGATAGGGCTGAGTTCTCAGTTTCATTGATCATTTTTACAAACTGTAGGATTCCTTGGACGGGTGCTCAGCTCGTCGCAAGGCCTCTGCCTAAACAAAGGACAACACAAACATAGAGCAAACACACATACCAAACATCCATGCCCTGAGTGAGATTCGAACCCATGATCTCGGCTTCCGAGCGACAGTATATGCCTTAGACCGCTCGGCTACCATGAGCGGCACAAATAAAATATGTATCACTAAATTCGTGTTTGTTGTTTCGACTTTTGGTCTGCTCTCCAAACATCTAAAAATTAGAATACAGTCCTATGGAATATAAAATTTAACCCGGTGTTTTATTCGAACTGAGAACTCTATCCATCGATACAGTTTCAGAACAGGGTGCTGAGGAGAAAATTTTGACCGAAGCAAGATGAAGTGACAGGAGGTTGAAGAAAACTACATAATGAGGAGCTTCATAACTTGTACTCTTCACCAAGTGTAATTAGAATGATCGAGTCAAGGAGGATGAGATATGCAGGGCATGTAGCAAGCATGAAGAAGGAGAGAAATGCAAATAGAATTTTAGTGGGAAATCCGGAAGGAAGGAGACTACTAGGAAAACCTAGACTTAGGTGGGAGGATAATATTAAATTGAATCTTAGAGAAACATGACCGTTGGTATAGACTGGATTGATCTGGCTTAGGATAGGGACCAGTGGAGGGCTCTTATGGAGGCAGTAATGAACTTTCGGATACCATAAAATGTTTGGAAATTCTTGAGTAGCTGAGCGACTGGCGGCTTCTCAAGAAGGGCGCAGCTCCGTGGAGTTAATTAACTAGTTCCCTCAACCTATGGAAGAACATAAAGAGTGTCAAAGAGAACTTTTGGTTTCTTGGGGAACAGTGTTTAAAATTGGTCTTCAGGAATGAGACGTTACGTAGACTTGACTCAGCTGTTTCAGAGCAGAACTCAGTGACGGGTTACTGTAAAGGCTGTAATGAGTATTTTGGATCGGCATAGAAGGAAATCACTTGGGTGATTGAAACGGGAATGGAACCAGCTTGTGCCAGAGAAATGACACCCATCCTCAAAATCTTAACGCTCAGCGAGATTGGAAAGATTTTGAAAATCTCTATTTTTTATAACATCACGTGTCCTTATTTGGGAAAGTGTATTTTTAAACGAACGAAGAGTCTCCGCTAGTTACCGCGCGGTCTTGGATTGCTCTCACAGAAGGGTTATGGGTTCGAATACCGCATTGGCCATTAATTATATACTAATTTGTGTTTTCCTTTAGGTATTGCAGTTACCTGGTACTGCATACGTGGACCCATTTCACATTCCTGAGAGTACGGTTGTTCTTATTGTGTTCTGCCAACGCTCCACCAAATGTTTTGTGACAATATTACTGTTGAGTGAGAAACTGAGAACGTAGAGGAAAGCGATATTGACCTGTTATTGTCCTATTCTCGATAATTATTAAAAGAAAATTTCTTTCACCAGAATTTATAGTGTTATATTTTAGCGTCCCGTTGCACTGATTCATGTCCATGATGTGTATTTATGCTACCCGTCTTACAGTGCACACAATTTCACCTTTCTCTTCACTTTTACACTACATGTTTCAGCACTAATGTGCCATCCTCAGGTGTCTTTATGCGCGTCAAACTATTGTACTGCATGCCATGACGTCTTCATTCTAAAATGACTAAAATGTGTATTCGTCATGTATAACAATAAGTTCTAAATATTAAAACCTTTCAGGATTCGTCATCCATACGTCGTATCTCAAACACGCGAATTACGCCAATCGTCCTCTATAGGAGCACTCTTCCTACATTCGTGTGTGTATTGTTAATAATATTTGGAATTTATTATTATACATGACGAATACACATTTTAGTCATTTTAGAATGAAGACGTCATGGCATGCAGTACAATAGTTTGACGCGCATAGAGACACACCTGAAGATGGCACATTAGTGCTGAAACATGTAGTGTAAAAGTGAAGAGAAAGGTGAAATTGTGTGCACTGTAAGACGGGTAGCATAAATACACATCATGGACAGAATTTATAGGTTTACATTTACATAAATGGTATTTATTTTTATATATAAAGGTAAATTTGTCCCTGTGTTTAATTAATTAAGCACTATGCTATGAATACATATGGGGGAGTGGAGGTATAGGTTCACCGTTCTTGACCTCACCACTAGACGGAGGTGTCTGTTCAGTTTCAAGCTCCTGGCGCTTAACTGCTATTGTATGGGAGACCGGGTGGACCCCAGAGCCGGTAAGGACGCTGTGGAGAGAGAGTAATCTTTTGCCCTGCCTGGAACCGAACACCGTCCAGCCTGTAACCCATCTCAGTGCCGATTAAACCATCTCAGATCCATGTATAAATCTATATTTAATTAAAATATTCTGCCGATGTTTTTTATTCTCAATCATATTAGATCAACCCACAAGAAAAATTCTTGAATAGTTTTAGAGATCGTAATTAAGGAAACGAAAAAATTGAATGACTTTAGACAACGTTAAACTAATTTTTTACTCTTAAAAGCTAATACTCTATTACAGCACTGCTTTGAAGCATACAGGTATATTAAGCAACTCATATTGATGTGAATAATGACTGCTGCGAAGAGTGAAGCTTTAGTATATATTATTTATTCATTCAGCTTTCAGTTTTAACTTATTTAAATAAATATCAGTTAATGGTGAATAATTATGAATTTAATGGTAGTTTATTATAAAGAAGAGTTCATCGTAATCATAATTATTCAATTTATCGAAAATAAGTCACATCTTTACTTATGGGCCATCACTTCCCTTTCTCATGTAAGCTACACTTTCTTTTCTATTAAGTAATTTGAAGGTTGTGGATACTAGCATGTCAGTTGTAATTCCATATGTGGGACCCACGTCTTGAATGTACAGCCTATTCTTTCACAGTCTTGTTAATACATTATGCCAACGTTTAGCTCTGGATAGTCGATGTCTGTATTCGATCACGATATGTTATAACGTGAAACCAATATACAGCGATATTCAGGCTTTTCACACTATTATAATACTCGACAGGCGTGATCTGTACATGAAACGGTACCAGAAATGACCCATAAGCCCTGACATAGACTTATGTAAATGTAAAGTTGTCCCTGTGCGTAACTAATCAAGGACTAGCCTACGTCATGAAGGCGTAATTCTTTTCACTGGCTCTTTGAGCCCAAGTAGGACTCCTTGGACGAGTGATCACCCCGTCGGAAGGCCGCTACTTAAACACAAGACAACACAAACACAGAATAAACGCATACACACACCAAACATCCATGCCCTGTGTGGGATTCGAACCCACGCTCCCAGCGTTCGAGCAAGCGAAGACAGTTCATGCCTTAGACCGCGCGGCTACTGTGACCGGCCATGAAGGCGTATGGAGGAGTAGATGTATAGATCCACATTTTCCTGACCTCGGCACTAGTTGTAGATGTGTTTTCAGTTTCACGCTCCGTCCACTTTACCCCCAAGGAAAGAGCCCCAGGTACCCATTGGGTAGGAGGCTGGATGGGCTAACTGCTCTTCTTATTCTCCGGAGACAAAAATAATTAGTATTTCCTTTCTACCTTGTTTCTATAAAAAGAGGCACAGCTCCGCCGCATTCCCCTCCGAGCATCTGATTAGCTCGCAGATAAAGCCGGACACCACGGACAGCGCCTCTGTGTATACGTGAAAGAGATGACTGTCAGGCAGGTGGAGGGCCAGCCAGCATGTTGGTTTTGCGGGTGGCCGGCCGGTCACTACAAGTAGAATGCCGCAGGGCGGCTGTTGCTACTGCTATGACTGCTTCATCTGTGTTGTTGTATAGATTGATATTTACGTCAGGCGTCGCGATGCGCCCCCCCTCACTACCCTTATCTGTCCTCCACTTCACCCCCTGCATTACAGAACCTCATTCCACTCGAGGATTTATGTGTAAGAATGGATTATCTCGCAGTATACGAAGATGACATATATTTGCATTCATAAAGGCTAGCTCTTTTCGTGTTATAACTCGAAACGTTGATTATGATTTCTTCTAGTAATTGTGGGCGATTGTTTTAATCTTGCAGGCGATTCGTCACCAGTGTAATTCAGTTCAATTCAATTCTCATTTTATGACATAACTATCTTAACAACTCAGACCCGAATAAAAATTTAGCATGAGCAAAGAAAAAGAAACGACACACACAAACATAATACAAAACAAGGCAATTTATATTAGTTTAATAATAATAATCATTAACACAAAAAGTTATCGTTAAGAAGTGAGAAAAGTAAAATATTGTCAAGTGTATTAGTGACTAGTAGACGGGGTTTGAATCGGTGAGTCGATTTATTGTATATTCACTAGTCGTAACTACAAATAATTATAATATCTTCAAGATTAACGCATAAATACACTCTTCTATATCTGCTTTGACCAGTCGTTGCTAGGTAACAGATCTAAACAATGGCTATTCCTCTGCAAAGTTTTTCATATCCATTTCCTGACAACTGATTTTAACACAGGAACTATAAAAATTTCAATCACAATCTCCCCATATCACTTTCCTGCAGCACACATAAAGTCTTCAAACCACACGTTAAGTCTTCACAGGCCGACTTCTAATTCTTCTTCAGCTACGAACTTTACGTCGATATCTCGTACCGAGAATTGACTGACTCGTAGCGCCGATTGTCTTCAACATAACTCATCTGCACGGATCCTACGGAAAGCACAGCCTTCTGTTGTTAAGGACACGCGTTTACAGCAGTTCATGTTGGATTTTCGGTGGGCAAAGTGGCACTAGAGGCCGGTCACGGTAGCCGAGCGGTCTAAGGCATGCACTGTCTTCGTTCGCTCGGAAACCGGGATCGTGGGTTCGAATCCTACTCAGGGCATAGATGTTTGTGTGCGTTTTTCTGTGTTTGTGTACAGATAGAGGCCTTGCCACGAGCTGATCACCCACTCAAGGAGTCCTACGGTATGTCTAAGATCTAGAAAAACCGAAGTGAACGGAGAAGTTCATGGAGGTAGGCCTAGGCCCACGGGGGCTGTAGTGCCAAAGAAAAAAAAAGTGGCACTAGAGCCGGTTTGTTTCGGGTACTTGAGTTTCATCTACGAATTATAAGTCCATCAAGTGTTCCATTTCTCCCGTCTGTCACCCGGGACTGGTAACTGTGGACCCGCTTACGCTCTGGGTATGGATGGACTTAGTCTCACTCTATCATAAGAATAATGAGTAAAAAACAGTAAAACTTCACTACATGTTTTATTCGCAGTGTTGCATACGTGGGTTCAATAGGCCTGCATGACGTCAGGGTTACTGTTTATTAGTTCAGTTCCTGAGTTGCATAAGGATCGTGTAGGCCTAACGTCAGCTGCAGATGTCATTTAGCATCAAAATAGATGACACTATCGTTACGGAGAACCGAAAATGAGGAAAGCTATGGGGACCCCAGCCTTTTTCAAGATATTATCAATAAATTCGCATCCAAGAATTGGAGAAAACCCTTCGGTCAAAGTAGTCGATACCGCGACTGATTTTGGAACTGGGTTCCGCCCAAATGCAAGTGAAACTTATCTATTCTGGGTTAGGTTTCATAATGCATTATTAGTATCCTTAGTTTTATGTATAATAGATTATTAACATCGGTCACGATTGCAAAATAGAAACGTTTACTAAGGAATTAGACTGCGCCAATACTGACAACTTTTTAGTTGTAATATGCAGAGTATTTTTCATAATGTTACACCTCGAAATGTGTATAACGTCTCTGTTGCAGAATACAATTGTATGAAACTTTGGTGTATCGTTCTACACCCTTTGGAAATTGATTTGTTGCACCAACATTCTCTCTGAATGCAGTGAGTTGGCAACGATAAGCCTTGGATTCTCTGAGGCCAAAAGCCGGACATTTTACTTGTTAATATAACCATCCAAGTGAAAACGTGTTTCGTTGGAGAACCATGTTATATTCAGGATACCAGGATTGTCCTGCAATAGCGCTTCGAATTCCCTCATAATAGCGTAACGTATCCTTATTCCATGTTCCGGTAACAGCTGACTCAGCTCTATTTTGTATGGAAACATCGACAAGTCATCACGACAGAATTTCCATGCAGTGCTATTTGAAACATCAATCTGTTGTGCTAAACTTTTCATGCTTTTTCTTCTTGTGTTCTCCCGTGCTGCACCGACAACTTCTTCAATACGAACAGATGCGCCGCGCTTACTCCCATACACACGTTTATAACACATCCCGTTTCTTCCATCTGTTTAACAATCCTGCATGTCGTGTGTCTCGGTGCTGTAACACGAACAGCAAACCCTTGACGATGTTGTCTCTACAGCAACAGAAGGACCAGGAGAACAATGAAAGGTTGTGATAGCAAACTCTTCTGATCCGTCGTATACGATGTTCATCTTGTTCCTCAGATCACTTGTTTCCAACTGTAACAAACAAATTTCCGAAGTATGTAGAACCATCTGTGAAAGCTTCATACAATGGGTTTCAATGATAGTAATAAAAAAACAAGTTATACATATTTTGAAGTGTCAGATGATAAGAAAGGTATTATGGAAAGGTACAGAATTTTCCACGTTTTAGCAGACAGTCTCGAAACGATGATGATCGGTGAATATTCTCGGAGTATGTAGACTAAAAGACCGTCTCTATGATCTAATGGTCAGAGGTCCGGGTTCGATTCCCGCCGCTACCAGATTTTCTGAGAAGTATTGGGTCTGGAACGGGGTACACTCAGCCTCGTGAGGATAATTGAGGAGTTTTTTCAAGGAAATAGCGGCTCCGGTCTAGAAAACCGAAATTAACAGCCGTGGGGATTCGTTGCGCTGACCACGCGACATCCTCTATCCGCTAAAACTGGCGCTAACTTCTCCGACAAGCGGCGGTTCGCTTGCGAACTAAAACCACGGAGTTCGTTCGTATATAGACTAAAATATGGAACAGTCCCGTTCTGTTTAAGGTTTTAAAACTAATTTCACACTTTTCACAACAATACGTTATATACAATAGGCTGTTTTAAACAAGAGTTTGTTAATGCTTTCTGTGTATTTGTCTTTTTTCCTTGTGAGTATGTCCACAAACTAACATCGCCCTATAACCGGATACTTAGTGCACAGACATTGTCTCCCCCCCCCCGGCCGAGATGTACTCTATGTCCGCCATCTCAGTCTCGCACACAGGATGTCCCATTCGTTACCTGTTCACATGGGCAAGAACCGTATTGTTGTTTGAGTAATGGCATCTGATTTCTATATTCACGTTTATTAATGCAATTTGAAACAGTTATCTTCACCTTGAAGCTCCGTCGATTCATTGGGGATTTCATCATTAGCCCTTAGCGTTAACCGCGTATTGGCCCACCGAGCATCACTGTTGAGTGGGTGACACTCCGGTTTCATATTCGGGAGGTCTTGTATTCAAATATAGGACGGCGCTCGCCTATCCTGAGTGAGGATTTTGTTGCTTTTTCTCGCATCGCTCTGAGATATTGGCGGAACAGTGCCTCAAATTAGGCCATAACCACTTCCTTCCATGTTCATTCTAATTCATTATTTACTAATCCTGTCATTTTTCTCTGGAATTGAAGCTGCTGAGTGTATCCCGAAATAAACCAGAGTAAAGAGAAACACGAATCAGGGGAATTTCTAGATCCGTACTTCTGCCGAAGTGATGTCCCCCCTTGTGAGACTCATCACTTTGCACCACAGAACCGAACCCAAGGGACACGCGGTAGCGTAGTTGGTTTAGGCACTGTGTTACAAGCCGGAAAGTCACGGGTTCGATTCCCGATGTTACTGGATTTTTCAATTGACCTAAAATCCTTCCAGCCGCAGTATGGCCCTGTGGTCGACACAGCCTTAACAGAAATGAGTACCAGGAATCTTCCTCAATGGTAAAGAGCGGCCGGCGCGTAAACCTGTGAGCTGGTTGTCTAGAAGATATGGGATCCTCGACGTCTCATAACCGTATGGGCCTCCACGGCCTGTTACAGGGATAACTTTATCTTTTTTTTTTACCTTACCAAATCCAAAAGTTCGTTACCGTTTGGTGTGTGGAGACGTGGAGGCATGGTACTAGATGGAGGTGGAGGAGGAGGAGGAGGAGAAGAAGAAGAAGAAGAAGAAGAGTAAGGAGATGGGGAAGAAGAGATGAAATTTCTTGTTATACTGTCTTCATACTTCTGATATGAAAAAAGAAAACGTTTCACCAAAAACTGTATTCCATCTGAAGACTTGAGTCCCAGAGCTGTACATGTTACAACTGCTTTTAATGAGAGGTCCGGAATGAGAAGATCTCGTATTTTAGAAGCAAAAAGTTGCATTCCGTAATTGATGTTCTTTAAACATTTTAGCATCCCCTGCACTAGGCGTCAATGTACTGATGTGGTTTGACCTTGACCTATAAGCGATTCCTGGCCCGAACATATGGCTCTCATTACAGCATTCCGTCTAGTTCGGGAAACTTGCTTCTCTGTGGTAATTCAACTCCCCCCCCCCTTCTTTGTTTCCTCGAACGAAGATTAAAGAGAGTTTATACAGCGATTGAACAAAAAGACAACTTTAAAAGTGATTAGGGAGACATGCGAAGTTGGTTTCTTGGGCTCGGTGCCGCGTAACGTGCTGTCTGTAGCGCTGAGCTGTGAATGGAAGGGGGGGGGGGTTCATCGGATTTGCTGCTCGTCTAAAAATGTTCCACACCTGTGTTTTATTAATTACTTGCAAAATATATTTTTGCAATATATCATGTACTGTGACTTATATCAGCTAATGTTACTGAAGAAACAAATCCATCCATTCGAGACCAAAACCCGGTAAGAAAGTAATCGTGTTACGGTGTGCGTTAGATACATCAGCCGTTGCCATATTTTGACGGCTGTATGACGTTCGAGCGTTTGGGCGACTTTACTTCCTTTTGCATATTCGGAGTTATAACGGTTAACGTCACGATACGTATATTTTGCCTGTGTGGGAATCTTGTGATGCCCATCAAAGTGGTCGCGCGCTCTAAGGCATGAAATGTCTTCTCCCGCTTGAATACTGGGATCGTGGGTTCGATTTATGTTCAGGGCATGGATGTGAGTGTGTGTGTGTGTGCTTTCGTTTATTATGGCTTCTGTTGTTCTGTGTGTAGGTAGCGGCCTTGCGACGGGCTGATCCCCCGTCCAAGGAGTAATACCAACTATGTATAGGATTAAGAAACGGAAAATGCGGCCAGGGTCCAACAAAAGGGCTGTAGAGCCATAAATAGATAGAGAGGTAGGTAGGGAGGTAGAAATCGTGTGATAATTTTCGCGTTTACCGTACTAATAATTTAATTTTTTTTTTAATTCGCTTAGAGGGGGGTGGAGTCCAGCTGGCTCCATTCGGCACGGCGGCCACTGATTGGCCTATTGTACCTGCCCCGAGTAATTATGATGATGAAGAATTTGGTGGAATGAAGATTGGCAGGGGAAACCGAAGTACTCGTGGAAAACCCGCCCACGCGCCTACTTACCGTAGTATCTTTGAATTAATTTTGTATAGGTACTTTGTGCAGACAAAATCAAGGAGCTTTTGCGGATATACAAAGTACATTAGAAGTGTTTAGAAATTGCGTAATACTTCATAATTCTTGCCTTATGTGAACGTAAGTGTTAAGTGAAGATGAATTATCATACTGAACCGTAACACACACTTGACGAATTTTAAATTTAATAACTGTAATTTCAAAATGTTTATTGTCCTTCGAAAGTACTTTAATTTTATCGGTACCATATATGGTCCTATATAACGATTATAACTGTAACTTTGTGTGTTTTAATCGTGTTAGAACACTTTAAAACTGTAGCAAGGTGCAGCAGGAATATGTTTCCTGTGTGATCGTCCGTTGAGTCCGTGGTGACCCAGTAACTTCATCATCGGGATTCGAGTCTGTGACTTCTGGCTCTAGATAAGAGAGAAACTTATTTAACAAATCATCAAAGTTATTGAGAAATGTTGGTGGTCCTATAGGTCATTCTTGCTGTTGTGAGTAGAGGCGACCCTCCCCAGTATCTCCGTTTCTCAACCTTCGTGTCATTATCTATAAGCAATCGTCCGGCCACCAGACGGCGGCCCCGCGTGGAGAAGGTCTGCTGGCGTGGAAACTGCTGGTCTGTCTTGCAACTCCGTAAGCAGAAGTCGGCTAATGACTGAACACTGCCGCCTCTTGTTTGAGCCACTTCCGGCCTAGTACCTGAGGGCTCTGGAGGCAGAAACACAGTTAAAAGCATGGGGGGACGGTTACACGGCATACAGACCTGCTAACAGAGAAGACTGCATTTCGGCAGTGCCTTTAAAAATACGTTTAAAAGACTACATTTTATTACGCCAGTTTCAGGGAGCAGAATCATTCCTAAGAATCTGATGGTCGCTCGGCTGGTCGGGAAGCTCCCTGTCTTTTATACACTAAAACTCAAAAGAAATTGGTTACCATATTCGTGAGATCCAGCCGCTGGACCGTGTTACGGGCTACATGAATCACATTCTCGAACCTTGTTTCTTCAATATGTGATTTAATATTACCCTCTCACCTATTACTAGATCTCCCATGTTGTTTCTTTCCATCATTTTTCAAGCTAAAATATTGTATTCATTTCATATCTCATCCATTCGTAATATATCCCACCTTAACAACAGATCTTTAACGGATTAAGTACTTAACAGAAGAGAGAACACTTATTTCATTTCGTATGGCAGCGAGAAATGTTAGAGCCCCCAAAAACAGTCTTTGTTTTAAGCGAAAATGATAAATAATAATAATTATAATAATGTTTACGGTGTGCGTAAATAGTTTCGCATGATACGTGTATAGGCCTACAGTTATACGTTTTCTAAGTCTGGTGTACTTTAGTTTTCTGACGTTCTGCCAAAAGAGACGAATTCTCAGTTTATTACGTAAATTGGAATTCCGATATTTTGCCTTTCCCACTGTGACCGGAAGTGCTCTGGACCCACCAGACACCGCACCCATCAGTATCATGAACTTGACACCTCATGAAGCTGTATTTTCATGCCTTTACGAGGCAGCTCAGCGTGAAGCGTAGGCACCTTCACGTTGCTTTCATGGTTCTTGTAGTTCATCCCTGTTACTTTGTCGTGGTTGTCAGACGTAATATAATTTTAGCTGCTTCCGATTGTACCTTCGAAATAGGCCTTATACTTTCTCAGCTTCGAATCTCTCCCAGTATTTCACCTTGTTCTAAAACCGAAGATGCTTCTAGTAATACTGTGATCTCCCTCCCTCTCTGTCTCTCTGCGTGTTGTTGTCAAATGTTTTCATCTGCGCAGAATATACCGTTGTGGGCCACATTCTTGTTCCTCTCCACTTCTCATTGAAGCAGATTTTTCACTTGCATTGAAAGAAGTGGGTGCCGTCTCCACGACAAGGCTGCTAACAGTCTGTCAAGCCGGGACTTCGGAACTGCAATGCAAGCTGCATTATCTTCTTCCCCTCAAGACACTGCCTGACGTCTTGCTGATTCGTTTACGCTCTCATGTCTGTATAGCGTCGTCATCAACACTTCATCACTACTGCCGTTATTGTTCAAGCAGTAAGGCCCCCCATACACACACAGTTTGGCCTCCCGTTCGGCCTGCACAGTTCAAGGCTGAAAGGCAAAACTGATGTGTGTGGTGCGGCCGGCCGGCCAATCGTTTGGACTGTAGGAAACCCGTCAGTCCGTCAGTTCTACCTGCAGATCGATCGGCAGGCCAAACTGTGTGTGTATATGGGGGGCCTAAGGATTAAGACTATTCGGTCTGCTTGTCGCTCAAACAAAATTCGTGGCCTGTAGTCCGCAAACGAATTATACCGACCGAACGACCGCCGCTTGTCGCTGAAGTTAGTGCCAACTTTTGCGAATAGAGGGTGTCACGCGGTCAGCGCAACGGATCCCCACGGCCGTTAATCTCGATTTTCTAGATCGGAATCGCTGTTTCCTTGAAATAGCTCCTCAATTATGCTCACGATGCTGAGTAGACCCAGTTCCAGACCCGTTCTCAGAAAATCTGTTAGCGCCGGGAATCGAACTCGGACCTTTGGTTCTGTAGGCAGGAACTCTGGCCACTAGACCTCAGAGACTGTCGCTCTCCATTGGTTACATTGACCGGCTTTGGGATTCTGGTCGAATGCATTCCTTCCAAAGGTTCAAGAAATTTTCAATGATAATTTTCATTCTTACTTTGATGTAGTTTATTCCCAATTCTACGTTATTATCTTAATTATGTTTATTTTATATCTACTGTCTCTCTGAAGAAAAATGTTTATCATATAATTGTCAAGATTGAAACACTATTCTGACACTGGACATGGAAATATTTCCATATTATTATTGCTCTGTAGGATTTGCAGACACACAGGAAATTTATATACCCGGAAACCACTGAAATTCTTGTAAAAATAAAGATAAGAAGCCCCCAGGTGCGTGATGTTTGGTCGCGCGGAGAGAATTCCAATTAATTCCCAAAGATGACTCTTGCAACATTCTGCGTGGAACAGGTGTGAATGCATGCGTGTTTGTGAACAGGCGGCTGGGGCCTTCCTGAATACTTCTGACTGTGAGCGCATTCCGACCTAACTAAATAAATAAATAAATAGATAAACAAACGCAAATGATATATCCAGAAGAAGAAGAGAGTTAAGAATTCCTCTTCGTCATGTTTCACGCTGAGACCCTGTCGCCTGAATTAATTCTGAAAGCAGAAACCCTTAGGCATTCAGATATTGGAACTTCGTAATTTGCTCCAATCCGTAAAGGTTACGGAGAAGACAAAAGTAATGAGGACGAGATGTGTCTTACATTCACGTGCATGTGGGAGCCAAGAAATGCATACAAAATTGTAATCCGGAAACCTAAAGGCAAGAGACCATTTGGGAGACCTGAGTGTAGATAGAAGGACAATTTCTACCTTAAAACCTTATAAAATTAAGAATTGTATCTTCTAGTATATAACGCTGTATTTTGTATTCCGTTGAATTTCAACCGACGTTTCGGAGAAACATGTCACTTCCATATTTATAATCGAAGAACAACTCAAGCATGAAATCAGCATGAAGCAGGTAGCTAGCTGGTTTCTTTTGTGTCTTACTCTTCGACCCTGAAAACGGAGGCGACGAGTGTTCCTCTGAAACGTTGGTTGATTTTCAGCGGACTACACGGCGATGTGTCCCAGAAGACACCCGCAAACTCCACTGTGAGAACCTCACAGTCTACATTAGAAAATAATTTTATACCCAAAAGAGGCAGCTTTACCACTGGCACGAACAGGTGAAGAACAGTGATTGTGCTAATTTTGCATGGATATGGAACTGATTCTCTGAACAAAGATGTGCGGCGTTTGAGAATCAGCAATGAGGAAAATTATATAATTAGAAGCTTCACAGTGTGTATTCTTCATTTACCTTCTTTTGTAAGATTAAATCAAGAAGGATGAGATGGGCGGGACATGCAGGACGCAAGTGGCGAAGAAATGCATACAAATTTTATGTGTAAAACCTCCATGGGAAGGGATCAATGGACAGTCTAGATGGGAGGATAATATTAAAATGAATCTCGGATGAAGAAATTTATAAAAACGTGAACTGACTCAAAATGGAGTCCTTTACGATTTTTATACGGGCGTTGGTGATATGTTTTCCTTTTTCCATCAAGAGAATAAATAGTAGATTTGAATATTTTGGGGTTATGAAGGACATCAAGAGTTTTGTCGTCTTATGTACGGATGTATTATATCCCCATGCCCGATACCGTTAAGGTGAATATGCTGAAGCAGTTACCGTTTCCAGAATTTCTCTATTCATTTGCTTAACGAATAGCTCTTCTTCTTCTTATTCTTCTTCTTGCGCGGTTTAGGACCACTGGACTGTTACAAGCCAGAATTAATTCTGAAACAATTAATTTTAGACGGTTAGAGGGGTCCTTTGGATTTCATTCATCGTAAAGTCTTCTTCTGTACAGGGAAACATACTGCGAACATGTATCCCTGCCCTTGAACGAGATCGAACCCACATTCCCACATTTCGAGTAGCTACTGTGGAAGGCTTCTCTTTTCTTGTGCCCACATCATTTCTGCCTTCTCAAAATATCCACTTTCGTAAAGATACCAAGTGTATTGTTAGATTCATGAATAGTGTATTATTCTTCCTGTCTTTTGTAGTGAAATTAAGTTTTCTCTCTAATGAAGCACATACGAGAATTACAGATTCATCTTATAAATAATAATTCATGTAGTGTTTTGTTTACATCTGTTCTCATATATCTGATATACCTTCCTTTTTGATCTTGACGTATCTTCTTAACTGAAGTGCATGTCTGCGAGGGTGCAGTTTCTTTCTAGACCCCAACAAGCGAGCTGTGTTGGTCTTGTTATCGGTCTGTCCATATGCATATTCGTATATCCCTTGATTCAACTATAAGCATCAGTTTTACAAGCACTAATTGGCAGATTTTCATGAAACCTGCTTGGACATCGTGTCATTAGAGACATCTCGCTGACATCAACAATACCAACATTACAGAAATTCACACTTGTGAGATTGTAGCAAAAACATCGCCACCCATCCAGCTATCTTGAAATATCATATGAGCACGCATCTGTGAAAAGTACGGAACTTTCATTAAGCCAATTTAACGAGCAAGTTAGGACGTTATATATGGGGGACGGCGGTTGGAATCCCGGTCGAGCACCGGCTGACTGGGAATGTTTGTCGTTTTCCTCAGTCCCTTCGTGAAAATTCCGAGATATTGTCGAAGAATTTATCAGCGTCTGATTTCAACTGATTCCAACTTCATTACTCACTAATTTCCCAACCATTTGAACCCTGCATAGCCTAAGCCACGGACAGAACCGATAAATGGGCCATAAATCACAAACTTTGGGAAGAACCGTTCGCCTACTTCCCTTCGATACGACGCGCTGTCCAGCATTACGTTTGTATTTGTTGCCGCTATTCCCACTTTCCGACGACATATCACACATTGTATTCAAATTTAACAGGGGAGACACAGACGGCGAGATGATCTCATAAGCATCATTCTATTTCTTTTCAAAACAAGGTAAGTAGGCTAAAAATTAAAGTGAACCTGATTTGCTGCAGGAAAATGGAAAACAGTAGTATGGATTACTACGTGAAACATACGAGTATTCATGTCATGATGACTGGTTAATTATCATACATGCCAACTGGTTACATTTCGTGTGTATGATGAAAAGACATTTATTAATTTCTGATACCAGTAATACTGATACTGAGGTCTAATCCTTCGGAACTCCGTATTCACTACGACAACATTTATTGCTTTTACGCGTAAAGCGTATTTTCTTGCTATCAGTTTTTTTTTCCTTCTAAAGGATTCTGGCGATGGTGGATGACACACAGAATTACTGGGTTTTGCTTTATCCATCGTCCGGAATTCTAGGTAATAGAGGACACGACGTTTCGGAAACTGGAGCTGTTTCCGTCTTCAGGTGAAACAGGAAGACACCTACTCAGTTGGGCCCCTTAGAAAGAGCTAATCTGAATCACTGGGCAAGTGTTGAGATTAGCTGTTTCTAAGGGGCCCAGGCCCAACTGAGTAGGTGTCTTCCTTTCACTGGGCCAGTGATTGAGATTAGCTCTTTGTAAGTGGCCCAGGCCCAACTGAGTAGGTGTCTTCCTTTCACTGGGCCAGTGATTGAGATTAGCTCTTTGTAAGTGGTCCAGGCCCAACTGAGTAGGTGTCTTCCTTTCACTGAGCCAGTGACTGAGATTAGCTCTTTGTAAGGGGCCCAACTGAGTAGGTGTCTTCCTTTCACTGTGCCAGTGATTGAGATTAGCTCTTTGTAAGGGGCCCAATTGAGTAGGCGTCTTCCTTTCTCACCAGAAGACGGAAACAGATCCAGTTTCCGAAACGTCGTGTCCTCTATTACCTAGAATTCCGGACGATGGATAAAGTCCAAAAATCCAGTAATTCTGCAGTTTTATTTTATTTGAACGAAAATTATGTGTAAAGATGAGTCCAGCAGAAAGCATTTCGTGACTTCAGTTAAGTAAGGTCGTGTGACCGCTCCACTTCCTCCGATGTTGTAGCAGCAGGAGAAGCAACATACAGAAAGAGAGAGAGGGAGAATAGGAAAGGCAGGCAAGCAACTGCACCAGGCTTCGTTTCAGTTTGAAGATCAATAAAGCCGTTATTAGTAACTACGTGTGTATAAGGCCTATAACTATATATAGAGACCAATATTGTGGCTTTCTGTTCACTTGCCCAGTTTGCTTCTCTTACTCCTCGGTGTACGTATGGGGGGGGGGAAGTGAGGGGAATACTGACGGGTGAGTTACGTTTTTTGAGCTCTTCAAGTTTTGCTCTGGCTTCGTAGAGAGATGATCAGAACCAAACAGCGGCAGAGGCAGGTCGAACAGGTTGCCTATATACACATGAGATATAACCCCTATCTCCCCCCTTCCCCCTCCTTGTTTCCTCTCATTTGCTACCCACGCACTTCATCAAAGCAAGTTCCCTGGATCAGTTCGGATTTTTGTAGGCAGCGGAGGGACGAATGGGATCGTGTTAGGGCTGAAATATTCTTCAGGGAATTTATTGCCCATTACGCTATCCAGAATACGTTAATGTTTCCTTCCCAACCTGCCGGCATAATTGTATTTGGAACAAATCAAATTTATAGGAACCTGAATTTTATAATAAAATGTCTGCACCAAAGTCGCCACACCAGTGACTTGGAAGAAAGCACGACAAATACAGACGCTGTTCCTAAGTCACTAAATGACTGCACATGCGGGCGTGTTCAGGTAGAGTCTGGAAGGTTCTGGCGATGTTGCGTAACTCTCGGGATTACTGGGTTGTCCATCGTCCGGTATTCTAGGAAACACTAAGGAACGACGTCTCGGAAACTACGTCTGTCTGCGTCCTTACATGAGGGGGTGGGAGACGCGTGCTCTGTTGGAGTCATTTGGAGCACGTGTCTCGCACTCCCTTTCCTGAGGACGGAAACAGACCCACTTTCCAAAACGTTTTTTTAGAATACTGAATGATGGGCAATGTCAAAAACCGAGTTTTCCCGACGCTTATGTTTGTTTTGTTGAGTTTGGATGAACGTTGAACACGTATGAAAACGTAGTAACTTGGGAAGGCCATAAATATTGTCGCGTGTAGGGGTGTGCGTGACTTATGGACGGGTTTGGATTGGATGATTGGATTTATTGGACTTCATATACACACAACACGGGACTACAGGCAATACAGCGCTATCGCTGATCTACACACTTTCCAGTTCACCGTTACACACGCACTAGTTTTTTTCAGTCTTCACTAGTCGTATCCTGGCAGCGGATTTATAACGGTCTCACTGTAACTTCAAATCACACATGAAGCCTTCTTGTCGCAGTTTAATTCCTTTCTTGCCTATATTGTCGACTCAGTTCAGTTTCTCTGCTCCCAAAGCTGATATCCTGTCAGGCTGGCGTCTCGAAACACTTTTACCCTAATCATGAATGAACAAATAAATTATTGGGTCTCTACTCTTCTGTTCTTAAGGGGGACACGTAATTTTTCATTATTGATATGAAAATAAGGGTTTATAAATTTTACAACGTTGGGTGATTTTTGGGGGGGGGGACAGTAAGAAGAATCCTTTTTGGAGGGATCAGAATGGAATTATCATTTCCTACCACACCAGTATTTGTTCCTTAAATGAAGTTCCTTCGTGTTATGGTAGGATCTGCAGTCACTCCTGAAAACATACGTTTCGTAATATCTTCATCATTAACCGTTTCCATCCTGGCTTTATTTAAGGAAACCCTATTCTGTTAGTAACTTACATTTCCATGGCAACGTATCTACTCTTCTACCATGGAGACTGAGGCAGCAGATTCCTTCAGAAAATACACAGCTTCATATCCCATAAGGTCGTAATCTTCACGTTCATTCTCTTAATAACCTCAAATCTCATGTAATATCTGTTATTGAAAAGCCACAAATAATTAGTTTTAGCTGGACATGGTTCTTTCACTGATCTCTCAAACACAAGATAAATGGAGACTGGAGTGAGCAGTGTTTCTATGCAAATATCGCATACATAACACAGATACAACCGATGATTCAATGTGAAATATTTTTGAGAGTGTGAAACTGCCATCAGGCACAAGCCTATACGTCGCTTATATTCAGTCACATTGTAGCTGTTGACTCGGCACATAAATAATAAAAACTTGAATATAAAGAATTGAATTATTATTATTATTATTATTATTATTATTATTATTATTATTATTA